>NC_133309.1:5926978-6057395 GCF_012295235.1 Primulina huaijiensis
GAAGTATCTCCAAGATACGCACTCAATCAGATATAACTCTCAACCAGTACTCTTCTACTGATATTTCAATTCTTTCAATCCCATCAGTGTCATTCTGTATAGAGTTCTAAAATAAGAAGAGTACCTGATATCGAATCAAGGCTGAAATCATTCTCCTTGATAGAAGTCAAATCTCTAATCTCATCTGGGAATACTATAGCAGCTCTCCTGCTACTGGCAAATCAGTCCATGATACGCTCAGTTTCAGTAATCAACTGAATACATAAGGAATCTCTCCATCCTTTCGATAATCATCAAATCATAAATAATACGGATGTCAAAGGAATTCAAAATCGAGAATCCTTACCGTACATTGTTCATCCTTCGGCCATTTCAGGTCCGAAAATTACCATCTCCTAGTAACAATCTACAATAGTTCTGTCTGTACTTGTCTAATATATCAATAATGCGGTCAAAATCAGACAACACAAGTACGTCACAGTCGAACTCAATTTCACTCTCATCTTACTGCAGTATACAAGATATCACAGAATCTCACAGATATCAAATCCTCTCCCCAAAAGGAAAAAGCTCAATACTACAGTAAATACAGACCCAACAGATAAAGCATGTCTCGAAGCAATTCATACAAAATCATGTATAAGATGTATTAATATCTCTTAATACATACGCAAGATATTCATAAAAGAACAATTACCTGTCACTATATCATCAAGTGCCTCCTGGGTCTGTTCCTCGGTCACTACAACCAGATAATTCTACTCCCTGAAATCCTCGGGAACCTCTCTGTGGACAACTCTAGCAAAGTGTCCCTGCTGTCTGCAGATATGGCAACTACCAAATACTCCTTGGCATTGCTCTGTGGGATGTCTCCCTCCACAGGTGCTGCAATAAACTCCAGTATAACTCGGGCTAGAACCACTGGAGCTAGATGAACCACTCGGTCCTCTCCCTACCTTCTTAAACTGTTCCTTTCGAGCTTTCAGCAAATCATGCTTCCCACTCGTACTGCCACTATCAACTCTAAGAGGGGATTGCTGTATCTGAGGTCGGCTCACATCCAACCTTCCTAGTTGTCGAATCAACGCCTCAGCTCTTTTTGCTTTATTCAAAACATCAGCAAAATAATGGGGTCGTTCTACTTTCATCAAGGCAACTATCTCAGGATTCAATCCGTTGATGAACTGATCTGCTACAGCTTCATCATTCCCAGCTATCAGAGGAGCAAAACGCAATAAGGTAGAGAATTTAGAAACATATTCTTCAATATTCAGTTGGCCCTGTTTCAAATTCTCAAACTCTACTCTTTTGTCCTCTCTATACGATCCTGGGAAAAATCTTCGATAGAATTCAGCTTTCAAAACTTTCCACGTGATCACTGTACCCCGCTGTTCTAATACTCTTTTGGTTGCGATCCACCAACTTCTTGCAATTTCTTGTAATTGATTGTGCACTAGTTTAATTCTCCGTTCATCTGGATAATCAAGTGAATCAAACAGTATCTCTATATCATCTAACCAATTCTCACAATCCTCAGATGTCTCAGTACCCTTCAAAATCGGCGGTAGAAATGACTGAAACCAACTGTGTCTCCATCAGAGTTTCTAAGACATCTATCTGATCAGTCAAAGTACTACCTCGTTCTGAAATTCTTCGAGGAGGTATATCTGATGATCACAAGAGTTAGCAATTCACATGAGACAAATCCGTCTCAGTCCCTTCCTGATCAGCTTACCTCTGATCAAGAATGGGTTCTGATTCATTTTCAAATCAGACACATTACCAAATCATCTCAGATATTCAGGTAACATGTATTTAAAAGCAGTAAAACATAATATCATGCTAGCATACACAATGTAAGTCTACATCATACTATATCACATGCTAGCAATCACATGCAAGGAAAGAAAACTCATTCTACCCCGCTCACTAGCTTCTATCTCAGTCCAAGAACCTACAGTTCTAGAACCTACTGTTCTGGAACCTAATGCTCTGATACCACCTGTTGTGGGGACCCGGACGCTAATCATTTCCTTAATCGTTATTAATATCAAATGAACAATTAAGAAAAGTGGGACTAAAAATTTTCTTTTTAAATTATTTATGCGGAAACGTAATGTAATCGAGTTACTATACATATCGGTATAAAAGTACAAGTCCTGTACCACATACATTTATTCAACTTAGGTTTAAACATCTAATATCCAGTGTCCAACCCTATCTCTAAGCCAAGTCCGGAGCCTCCACGCTATCTAGTCCAGCCTCATTCTCTTCTTGACCCTAATCATGTCCCACCTGTTGTCATGCACACATACAAACAAGACAACAGCCGGATAACTCCGGTGAGAATTATATTCTCAGTATAAACCATGTATACCTGCAATCATAAAATCAATGTAAAAGCATATAAAAGATATTCATAACATGCATACTAATCAAAACATGAATAAAGTATTCTTCGCATGTATCACGATCCGAAACATGGATCAATATCAATAAAAAGTCATATTCTAAACATGTACCAAAATCAGGAACATAAATCAATATCATCAGGAACATAAATCAATATCAACCAATGAATCACTCTCCGTGATTCTCAGACTCAGACTCGACTCCGTCATAATCTAGGGATCCCGATCAGAATAAGAACATACACCCACCTACACTCCCGATCGAGGTGGTGGTACGTTCTTATTCACAGACTTTGGCCCTTTCCATATCGAACATCAGTAATAGAAGCAACTCCAATTCTATCCACTTCGATATGACCAAACGTCCGATGTCCTGACCTATCTGTCAAAGACTATGGCACTTCTGCCATATTCCTATCCTGTGACAATGTGCAATGTGCCAGTGACGATTCTATCACTATCAGGCACTTCTATCACAAGACCAATCATTTAATACATGCTATCTATATATCAATAGAACAAGCATATCAATTCATTCATTAATTGCAAATATCAATGCAATAAAATAAAGTATGTGATTTAGGGAAACTCGAGTCAAACCTCACTCGAGTTGTGCAATCCCAACTCAACATTAATTTATACCTTTATCTTCTCCGTTTGACGAAGACGAAGTCTCGAATTCAACTCTGTCCATACCCAATCTGGCAATGACAATATCGAATAGAGACAATATCAGTCTATAACTCAGTTCAAAACCTGTTCTGATCAATACTCAAATCAAAACACAATCTGATCAATATCAATTTACGGATGTTTCGACGGCATAACAATACGGTCTCAGTAATCCCGTCAATCTCAACATCACAGATATACTACCAGAACTCATAATCAATATCGGTATAATTCATACTCTCAACAATAATAGATCATACTCTCAATTCTGTACAATCTCTATCATAACAGTTCTGAAAATCATAACAATTACAGACACAGTCCGTTCTTCGATCTGACTTCAATTATACGATGTCTACTATATCAGAAACACCATATATAATTCATATTCGATTCTGACAATATCATAATTTCAAATCGAGTCTAAACGTAACAAAATTTACGTCCAGTTGTAGCCTGCGTCGATAGAAATACAGTACTGAATTCGGATTCAAAATCGAATAGACGGTTCGCCCGCAAATCAATTTCTATGATGAAAATTGGAAAACTTCCTCCTGACCTCAATTTTTGTTCTTACGGATTCTGAGAAACAAAATCAATTGTGTATATATATATATATATATATATATATCATGCATGTACGAGGCAAGTGGCTCGCTCCTTCAAGTAACACGTCTCGCGCATATGCGCGACCACCATCGGCGCATATGCGCGAGACCTTCGAGTCTCGGCGCTTGTGTACTAGGCGGCTCGCGCATATGCGCGCCCCATCCTCGCGCATATGCGCGAGACCTACTGTCTCGTGCACACACACACACACACGCGCATATGCGCACCTCCATCCGGCGCATATGCGCCAACTCCTCTGGACTTTTCTTTGGCTAACTGGACACCTCGCGCATGTGCGCGCCTTCAAGCCGCGCATATGCGCCTGGCTGAGTCTCGCATATGCGCGAGGGCTCATCCTCGCACATATTTTACGTCTTTTCTTGTCTTTCCCGGTCTAATCCTTTCCGTCTATAATTACCAAGATTAATCAATAAATCATTTAAGATTAATCTCAGTCTACGGTAATCAAAATCTCGGGCCTTACACTCTCATTCGATAATCCATATGTCAACTAATTTATTTTCTATAATTCTTTAATTTATTAAACTAAGTTGAAGCAATTATCACTAATTATCATTTAATATTCTTACCACAAAAGACCACCAGAATTTAAAGTACACAACTTGTCCAAAGAAGACCTCATTATTTTAAGATTTAATATTTCGTTATTTTGATTCATTTTGCTACTTTGATTCTTTGTTTCACCACATATCAAGTATTACAATTAAAAATTCTCCATTAGCACTAACTTCATAAAATTTCAATATCATTATATAACTGGTATTGAAGACTTATTTATTTTACACATATTACTAGATAGACTTTCTCATAAACATGAGTCTACATATCCACTTATGACATAAATTCTCAATTCAAGTAAGAAATCCAAGAACTCACCTCGAAATGATGCTGGTTTAATGTTTCTACAGTACTTAATGAAGGAAAGGAAAACGGTGAGTCCCCTCAACTTTTCTCTATTTATCTACTACTTTTTGTTAAATAAATGACATATATACAAATTAAATGGAATAAATATGAGGCGGTGGCTGTGAGAGACGGTGGCTGTGAGTCTAGCATGCGTACGAAATGAGGACAAAAGCACTAATTTAACATGAATCAAAGATCTGCACATGTAAATTTCTTTTCAAAATTACCATTTTATGCTTAAAAATTTAATCAAGTATTTTTCAAAATATTTACCAATTTGCAATCAAATTTAATGGAATATTTTTCCAATTATTTACAAGTTTGCCATTACAATACATAATGTTTCAAATAATTATGAAGTATTTTCAACTTGTATAGTTTATTTCCATTTGCATACTATGTCAACTCCATTTCCAAATACAATTTTATTATGAGTTGATTTACTACTCATAATCGACATAATCAGGTCATGGGGTCTCACAGTTAATATTTATGTTTTTCCTAATAATTGAAATGTCTCTTTTCAAGATGACAAAGTCTAGTGGGACATGAAAGAAAAAACAAACTATACTCATTAAACAAATGGAGGAAGAAATAGCAAAATTAAGCAAAGAAAACTCGGATTTGAAATGTCTAGTAAATATGTATCGGGAGCATTTTGAAACCTTTGGAACAACTGAAACTTTTCATGGATTTATTGAACAACGGATGAGGGCTGATAATCTAGCATATCAGGGAGAATTGGGTCGTGCATGAATTCTATGATCGAGGTTTGATTAGTTTCTTAAAAGGAGTATCACACCCTTCGATCCACATTGACCACTTAATCATGCATGGGCGTGAACTAGTTTATCAATCTATCCACGGAATGGAACCTGGTGTTATCGGTCCATCTTAAACAAATCAAGTTAATCAGACCTCAGTTCCTCCCATCACTAACACATTTGAAACCGGAGGTAGTAGCTTGACCAACAATATTCCACCGTATGTACCAGCCCCTTTTGTAGAATATCCTGGAGTCATGAACACAACAATAGATCAAAACCCCTTTATGGTAACAGATTATCTGTTGCAGTCACCGGAAGTTGAATTTCTTCCTAACCCCATGTGGGAAAACTTTGTATTTGGAGTAGATGAACTTGTTCCAATGACTATCCTACCTGAAAGTGAAAATGAAAATGAGCTTAGTTATGAACCGGACCCTGTTGAACCACATACATCACTGCCGAATACGGATCAAAATGTTACCATGCGAACCACAGGCACAAATGAAGGCTCGAGCCACACAACTTTTATAGATCTCTCAGACGACGAATGAAGACAAGGACTATTTGGCACTAGTATATAACTTGTATTAATAATCATCATCTTCTGTAGGTATGATGATTATCAAGGTCATCACTTTTTATAGGCATGATGACCCAGTTTGCTAGTTCTGTTTGTATTATGCTTGGGTATTGTAAATGTTTGAAACATGTCCTGTTTATAAATAAAACTGACTGTTTACCGCTGACATAACTATGTACATTTATGATATATATATAGTGCAAGATATGTTCATATTTTATATTTATGTGTTTAGAATGACATTTTCACAAAATAGTACTCCAGCCAGAATCGGACAAGACATTCCCCCTGAAGATGACCACAACTTGGCAACTGGTGGAAATTCCAGAAACGCTCAACACAACCCCCTCCCCCCCCCCCCAAGAACAAAACATGCAAAATATGTTTGAAATAATGCATCAATTTGTTCAGTTTTGTCAGCAAAATCAACCACGACCTCATGATCAAGCTCAAGAACATCACATTGAGGCAAATGATCGAGCTCTTGAGAGATTTTTGAGATTCAAACCGCCAAAGTTTGAAGGCAAACCAGATGCGTATCAAGCAGAATCTAGACTAAGCAAAATCAACAAAATATTCTCTATTCTCAATTATTCTGAAGAACAAAATGTGAGTTTTTCCATTTACTTATTTGAAGAAGCAGCTCATAACTGGTGGCGTACAATGGAACATAAGTGTACAAAGAATCACTCCCCAATAACGTGGGACAATTTTCTGCAAGAATTAGAAGGTAAATATATAACTCAAGTTATATTAAATACCCGAGAATGTGAATTTATGGATTTAGTCCAAGGTGACATGACCGTAGCTCAAGATGAGGCAGAATTCCACCGTCTTATACATTATGCACCACACTACATGGAAGATGAGGTAAGAAAAAGAAAAAAATTTGTTCAAGGATTAAATCTAGATATTCGTTGGGCAACATTATCCACAGAAGTTACCAGTTATGTTTTTGCTGTTAATCAAGCTCTACGAGTGGAAGAAGACATCAAGGAACTTCTTAAAAAAGAGGAAGAAGAAAAGAAAATCAAGAAGCCCAACCTTTTTTAGGATAATAACCGGAAAAGAAAATTTGAAAAGAGAACACAACCAGTCAGGCAAGGAGAAGTTGTCAAAGGAAAAGTTCCAAGAAACAACAATAAAAAATGTGGATATTGTGGATTACCAAATCATGAAGAAGAAAAGTGCTGGAGAAAAGGTGGGAAATGTCTTATTTGCGGAAGTGAGCAACACAGTATTCAAGATTGTACAAAAAAAAACGCAGAAGACTCAACCCACAACAAAGCCAAAAATACCTGCTTGAGCCTATGCCCTCTTAGGAAACAAAGAGGAGGATGTTGACCCCATTGCAGTCGTAGAAGGTACTGTTACCATATTATCCAGTTCTGCAAAAACTTTATTTGATCCAAGAGCTACTCATTCTTTTATCTCAAAAGTTTTTGTACATAAATTACCACTGTTATCAGAGCAGCTGCCATATAGCTTCGAAATTAGCTCACCTTTAGGGACAACAATGATTACTGACATCATTTACAAAAACTGTCCCTTAAACTTCCAAGAAAAAGAATATCTATCAGATTTGATTGAATTACCTATCAAGAACTATGATATTAGTCTTGGAATGGATTGGTTATTTAGACACCAAGCCCAACTCAATTGCTACACAAAAGAAGTTTGTCTTCAAACTTCTCATCCAATCATTTCCAAAGCTAACCATACCATGGGAATAGTATCAACAGCAGAAGCTAGGGCTATACTAAAAGACAAGGGACAAGGATTTCTAGCTTATTTGATAAATAAGCCAAAAGATCAACTCAAGATCTCAGATATCTCAGTTGTACAAGAATTTCCAGAGGTTTTTCTTGAAGAGATCAATACTTTACCTCCTCAGAGAGACGTAGAATTTTCCATTGATCTAATATCTGGAGCACAACCCAGATCTAAAACTGAAAGAGGATCGGTTTTAGGTGTTCAAATGCGCAACGGAAGTTAAAATTTTCGAAAATCATATTTTCAAGGGCAAAAAATCGATCACCTCTACTAAGATGTGTAGCAAATACAAAAATACAAAAATGACATTCATAGTGTGTTTAGAAATTTACCTATCAATCTCAAAGATTGATGTAATGGCTCCAACCAAATTGTAACCAACTTGGCTCTTCAAAGGCAAGACAAATCTACAAGCTCTCCTTGTTCTTGAGTCCTTCCTTCAAAATCAAGCCCATCACCAAACTTAAAAGATCCACCTTACACTTGCACTAGAAAATGTATGGCATTTTTCTTTGAGAAGAGAATTGTTTCTCCAACTATTGAAGAACAAGATGAGAGAAAATTTTTTGAGAGAATGGACTTCAAAAATTTCGGCCATGCTTAGTCTTGAATGGTAGAAGGATGACTTGTCTTGGTTGTGGGAAAAGCTAAAAACACTTTTAGCATCCCAAGCCTTGGAGATTGAAAAAGTTGTCTCCTAACCTTTCACCTCCCATGCATGCAATGTTATTTGATTTTTAACAATTAAAAATCCATGGACTTAATTTAATTATCTCAAACATATTTGAGACTAATTAAATATTACTTGAATTTACTCAAGTCTACTAGTTAAATAATTAATCCAATTGGACTCTACAAGACCCAATGTTATTTAATTAATTCAACTCTTGAATTAATTTAATTATTTGGACTCTACTAGGTCCACTAGTGTTTAATTAATTCAACACTTGAATTAATTTAATTTAGTCCATAATAATGTTTATGAAATTCACAATTTTCAAATACATTATTTATTTGGCCAACTTTTAATTTTAGGAACACATTCATAAATTAAAAGTTACATTCTCTCATAGAAGTCATACTTCTATTTTTCCTTACGCTTATAAACTCATTTATAAGCCGTTCAACACATTGAACTATTTTACTTCTCAACGGGATCTAGAAAGCTAGTACTTGTGTGGCCCTCAATGGTTCATTGATACAACTAGCCGTGGGTTCACATCTCCATGTGATTCGGACTAAACATGTCCTTATATGAGCATACCCCAATTGCTCCATTCTTATTTATCAACTCCTTGATAATAAGAACGTCAGAACTCAAGTCTGATAGTACCCAACCAATCATGTTAAACGCCTAGCAGCATCGCTTACATGATTCCCTAGGTATCAAATGATAGTGCCTGCAAGAACCATTCAATTATGGTTAGCGTACAGTACGGTCCCTTCAACTCATATATCCCGACCGATTCGACAACCATTGGTATATCGAGAGTTGTCAATGAATCGATACTATGTGTCATGTCGTAGTTGCATCGATGGTGTAATCTATGAAACCCCTTTCATAATTACCACCATACTCTGATCAGAGATTTCAAACTACATATACATGAAAAACACATAGGATATCCATACCCGTAGGTAAGCGGTGAATCCCCGACTACAATGCATCGACTCCTATATGTTTCGACAGAACACCCAACCTTGCCACCTGATGACCCCATGAGAGTCGGTAAACAAGTCAAAGTGTAATGCTAGCACATAGAGTCTCAATGTTGTCCCGGGTCATAAGGACTAATGGTGTACAACCATAAACTAGGACGTTTCCACTCGATAAGTGAGAACCACTTGGAAAGTCCTTTATGGAGGGTTGTTCAGTGCACTCTACCAGGAGCACCTATCTGCATGCTCGGACATCACAATGTCCCCTACCAATGAAACATGGTACTCACATCGCAGATACTAGTCTCGAACTCGAGCGGCCTATATCCTTCTTAGCGGCGGCTGAATCGACTAGGAACTGTTTAGAATATACAGTATTCCAAATATGAGTTTCATGATACTCATCATATGAGCATCTCATATTCTTTCTACTATTTGTATATTCAAGGGCTTTATCTATGCAACTAGCATGGGTATACAGATAAAGATGTGCCAAAATAATAATTTCAAATATTATTAAAATAAAGATTGCTTATACACAGAGTTTCATTGTGAACACTCGACCAACACTTGGCTCGACGGGCACCTACTCTAACAAAAACTCCATACCGAATGGCACCTTCAGAGTTAAAAGAATTAAAACTTCAATTACAAGAGCTCATGGACAAGAAATATGTCCGGCCTAGTACATCTCCATGGGGTGCTCCTGTATTATTTGTCAAAAAAAAGATGAAACTCTAAGGATGTGCATTGATTATCGAGAACTTAACAATGTTACCATCAAGAACAAATATCCTCTACCGCGTATCGAAGAATTGTTTGATGTCTTACAAGGATATCAAGTATATTCAAAACTTGATTTACGACAAGGATATTACCAATTGAGAATTAAGTAGGATAACATCTCCAAAACGGCTTTTAATACCCGTTATGGACACTATGAGTTTGTGGTAATGCCATTTGGATTAACCAACGCTCCTGCAGCTTTCATGGATATGATGCATCGAATATTTCAACCATTCTTGGACAAATTCGTTGTCATATTCATAGATGACATCTGGATATTTTCAAGAAGTCATGAGGAACATGCTCAACATTTACGATTGATTCTCAAAACTTTGAAAGAACATCAATTGTATGCCAAATTCACTAAGTGTGAATTTTGGCTAGAAAAAGTGTCATTTCTTGGCCACTTTATCTCTAAGAAAGGACTGGGAGTAGATCATGCAAAAATAGAAGCCATATCTCGCTGAAAACAACCAATCAACATCACAGAAATTATAAATTTTCTCGGCTTAGCAGGATACTACCGAAGATTCTTTAAAGATTTTGAGAAAATTGTTGTTCCCCTGACACAGCTAACTCGCAAAGACAACCCGTTCTTGTGGAATGATGAGTGCGAGAAAAATTTTTGCAAATTAAAAGAAATTCTTACTAGTGCACCTGTATTAGCTTTACCAGAAGGGACAGAAGGATTTGTGGTTTACACAGATGCCTCAAAAGAAGGCTTTGGATGTGTATTAATGCAAAACGATAAAGTTATTGCATACGCATCTAGAAAATTAAAGAATCACGAGTAAAATTATCCCACTCATGATCTGGAATTAGGAGCAATAGTGTTTGCATTAGCAAAATGGAGACACTACTTGTACGGTTCCACTTTTGATATTTATACAGACCATAAAAGCTTGAAGTATTTATTTACTCAAAAAGAGCTGAACATGAGGCAAAGAAGATGGATTGAATTTTTGGAAGATTATGATTGTTCCATTCTTTATCAATCAAGTAAAGCTAATGTAGTGGCTGATGCTTTAAGTAGAAAGATTAACATGGCTTGTTTGGAAATGAAAGAAAAAAGAGAATGGGTACACATCCATTCACGTGGGCACGTGGCCGGATTGAGAATCGAACCTGAATTTCATTCCAGAATTAAGCAAAATCAAGAATTTGACCAAGAAGTTTCAAAACTCCGTACTAATATTAATTTTGTCACGAATTCACAAGGAATACTATTATATCATGACCATATTTGTGTGCCTAGCTCAATGAAAAAGGAAATAATGGAAAAATCACATCAGTCTCGGATCAGCATTCATCCAGGAGGATCTAAGATGTACCAAGAGATTAAAAAACACTTCTGGTGGAAAGGAGTGTCATTTCACAATGCCTATCTTGCCAAATGATAAAGGCTGGACATCAAAGACGGTATTTTGCAACCATTTACTATACCAGAATGGAAATGGGATCAAATAACTATGGACTTTGTGACCGGATTACCCCAGCTCCCAGGAGGTTTTAATAGCATATGGGTGATCGTTGATCTCTTGACCAAGTCAGCACATTTCATACTCATAAGTCACAAATATGGGGTGGAAAAACTAGCTGAACTCTATCAGAAGAAAATTATACGATTACATGGTATCCCCACTACCATAGTATCTGATAGAGATCCGAAGTTTACGTCAAGATTATGTAGAAAACTTCAGGAATGTCTTGGTACCAAATTAAATTTTAGCACAGCAGCACATCCGCAAACTGATGGTCAGTCTGAACGAACCATTCAAATATTGGAAGACATGCTTCGCGCATGTGTGCTGGATTTCGGGGCAAACTGGGGAAAACATTTGCCTCTAGTTGAATTTTCATACAACGATAGTTATCAATCCTCAATAAAAATGGCACCATATGAAGCATTATATGGAAGAAATTGTCGCTCTCCTTTTAATTGGGATATGGATGAATGGAGAATCAGGCCTGACATTATACAAGAAGCTACCGACAAAATACAACTTGTCAGGCAACGAATAAAAACAGCTCAAATTCGACAGAAGATTTATGAAGATAAGAGGCGGAAAGATTTGAAATTTGAAGTCGGAGATTACGTATTACTAAAAGTAGCACCAAGAAAAGGAATCAAGCGTACTGGAAAGAAGGGAAAGTTGCATCCTCGATTTGTTGGACCCTTTGAAGTGATAGAACGAATAGACACTGTGTCTTATCGTCTATCTCTACCCAAAAATATCTCTAGTATACATAACGTATTCCACGTATCACAATTAAGGAAATGCAAAGTAGACTCAGACCAATTGATTGACCACCAACAGATAGATCTGGAAGAAAATCTAACAAATGAAGAACAACCTGTGAAGATTTTGGACCAAAGAATAAAGGAACTTCGTGGTCGACCAATTCAGTTGATAAAAGTCCTATAGAAAAAAACCACAACATTGAAGAAGCAACGTGAGAAACAGAGAAAGATATGAGATGCCAATATCCTCATTTATTCCAATAACTCTTAAATCTGGAGACCATATTTTTAAAAGGAGGGAATACTGTGACACCCTAAAAACAAAGGTGCATAAATGCATTTTTATTAGTATAAATTTTGCTATTTTCATTTTTAAAATTTTATCACTTTTTTCGTCGGTACAAATTTTATTTATCCAAAGTATCTAGAAATACATTAAAATACATCACATTACCCTTAAAAATTCATCAAGTACTATGAGGTTCCCATTCCAAAACCAAATACCCAAAATATAATAAAATATTATAATTAAACTCAACATATATGTTAAGTAATTAAGTTCAATAATTATAATTAAGTTCAATACATAGGTTTAATAAAATATAATAATTAGATACAAGAATATAATAATATTAAGTTTGGATAAACATAACATTTTTTCATTTAATAAATAAATAAATAAATAAAATAATAAAAAGATAAGCATGATTTACGGCTATATATACTGCACTTTCTTTCAACCGAAAGAAGACCAGCCGAGAGAGGAAAAGGGAAGAAGAAAGGAAAGGAAAAAAAGAAGAAGAAAATAGAAGAAAAATCTATACCTCTTTCCGAAAAATTCCGATAAATCACCAACTATTTACCTCATATCATAAAGCAATATATCACTGGAGGTGACGTAAAAGGATCGATCAAAGAACAAGAAATCAAACAAAGATATTCCGAAAAACGGCAACGAAATCATGTTTCGAGCGAGGTAATCTACGCTCATCTTTCTTATAGCTACACACCAAACTAGAGGTTGACTTGAACACAAAAGTTGTACCTCTTGTTGCATAGATAAGGTACATACCATCCGTTGTCCCAAAATATTGCCGGAACTAATATTTTCGGAATGCCGGAGTATCTTAGTTCGCCATAGGACGATATTTAAATCTGGTATTGATTGGGTAGAAATTTGAAAATACGTTCAACATAAGAATTAAAGATCTTAAAAAGTTACATAACCTGGAAAAAAAGCCGCGCATGGCCGTTCGAAGGCCAGTCACGCGCCGGAATTGTCGATCACGTGCCGTCGTATCGGCGATTTTCCGGCGGTCGAACTTTTCTGATGATATTTCCGACTTTTTGGCCAACTTTTGTAATGTTTAGGGGATATCTTCTAATTAATATGAATTTTACAAACTTAAGTAAAATCAACCGGGTTAAATTTTGAACAAAAAAATAATGTGGAAATGATCAGCTATTTATTTAAAACTCTAACATATAAATATCATTCATAATATATTTTTAGGACTTGCTTCAACAATTCGGATTACTAATCAAGCCAATAAAGAAAGATTGTAGAAAATGTGGCACTTAGTAAGGGAATAATTATGATATCCTAAACCGGACGTCACACCGCCACCCAGTACTATGGTTACATGTAGATGGATCCATCGCCCAACACGTAGACGTAGTGTAAGGTCCAAAATTAAGACAACGTAATCCAACTGCATGCAAATATAGGAATACTGAAAAATGGCTAATTAATTGATTTTAATTGCTTAATTGATTATGTAACATGATGATTATATGTGTGGAGACCCGGACGCTAATCAATTCTTAATCATCATTAGGATCAATTTACTAATCCAGTAATTAGGGCCATAAATTTTTTTTTTCTTGAATTGCGGAACGTAATGGAATCAAACTCCTATACATATCAGTATGAGATTATAAATCTGATACAACATACAAACATCTCAAACGAAGGTTCAACTACTAATGTCAAATGTCAAAACCCTATATACATCAAAGTCCGAAGTCTCCACTCTAATCACGATCTCTCCTCATTTCCTGGGCCCTGATCCTGTCCCACCTGTTGTCATGTATACATACAAACAAGACAACAGCCGGATAACTCCGGTAAGAATATAATCCCAGTATAAATCAACGAGCATGCGATAATATAATCAATAAAAAAGCATGCAGTAAATATCAGAAATAAATGTCAAATCCGAAACATGAATCCATATAAAACTGTAAATAAACTCGTGACTCCCCGTCTCAGACTAGACTCAATCCTAGTTTAGGGATCCCGGTTTCCAGATGATGGCATTCCATATCGAATATCCGTGATAGAAGAAATTCCAATTCTAATCCCATCGATATAACCAAACATCCAGTGTCTTGACCTATCCGTCACAGACCTTAGCACTTTCGCTAATACACTATCCTGTAACAGAGTGCAATGTGCCAATGACGATTCCATCACTATCCGGCACTTCTGTCACAAGATTACTCATCTAATACTCGCCTATAACATGCTTCCTATAAATCAATAGAAGCACGCATATCAATTCAAATCAAGGCATATCATAACAATCAGTATGTGATTTAGGGAAACCCAAGTATATCCTACTCGAGTCAATCCCCCAGTACCACATTGACTTATACCTTTCGTTCGTAGTCTTGGTCTGAAGCAATCGAAGTTCTGAACTCAAGACTGTCTCTGTAAATCTGAAACGACATATCGAGAATAATAATAAATATTCCATTCTCAATTCAACATTCGATCTGACTTCGAATATACGATGTCTAGTACTCCCAGCACACATAATATAGATCAAATAATAATTCCCCCAAAATCATATTTTTCAAATCATATCAGAAATCAATAAAACTTACGTCCTGTTGTAGCTGTCGACGAGAGGATCTCAGAACTGTGTTCGGATTAAAAATCAGATCGCCGGTACTTGAAAAATCAAATTTCTAGGCTTGGAGGACACTTGAGAATTTCTCTGGCAGAATTCTCGTTCTTGCTAAGGATTCTGAATGGGGAAATGAGATTATATATATCAATGCATGACAAATGTCCCACTCAAGTCATAATTGCACTCTAGTCCCTCAACTTTTCACTATTTGCAATTCAGCCCCCACTCAATCTTTTAATTCAATTTCAATCCTAATTAATTACAAAAACCGTGGAATCTAATTCATCATTCCAAAATTCGTAAATTAAATAATCTCGGATTAAAGTGATATAATCTCGGGTCTTACAATTCTCCCCCTCTGAGACATGATTTCGTCCTCGAAATCTCAAGCAATCATATCACAGGCAATCAAATCAGAAATAACAGAAACTAAAATTGTAAACTCACATCAGTGGAATAACTTTGGGAATTCCTGTCTCATATCTGATTCAGTCTCCCAAGTAGCTTCTTCAATGCCATGACGAGTCCACTGCACTTTCACAAGTGGGATAGTCTTCGTTCTGAGCTGTTTTTCTTTACGATCAATAATCTGAATCGGTTTCTCAACATAACTCAGACTCTCATCAAGCTCGGCCTCATCTGGCTGGATAATATGTGAATCATCTGGGAGATACTTCCGCAGCATAGATACGTGAAAGACATCATGTATTCCAGAAAGAGAAGGCGGTAAAGCGAGTCGATAGGCACGATCTCCTATCTTCTTGAGAATCTCATATCGCCCAATATAACGTGAAGACAGCTTTCCTTTCTTGCCAAATCTTACAACTCCTCTGAAAGGTGAAATCTTCAGGAATACTCGGTCTCCAACCTCAAATACCAACGGTCTTCGTCGAACATTGGCATATTTGGCCTGTCTATCTTGAGCTGTCTTCATTCTCTTCTGAATCAGTTTCACTTTTTCAGTCATATCTCTGATCATGTCAGGTCAAATCTCAGGAACTTCAGAGATATTGTCCCAATAAAGAGGGGATCGACATTTCTTTCCGTACAACGCTTCAAACGGAGCGATCTCAATACTCGTCTGATAGCTTTTGTTGTACGAAAATTCACAAAGTGGCAATGCATCTTGCCATCCAGTGCTAAAATCAAGCACTACAGCTCTCAGCATATCCTCCAATGTCTGGATCGTCCGCTCTAACTGTCCGTCAGTCTGTGGATGATATGCGGTACTCAGATGCAACTTCGTACCTCGAGCCTGCTGTAAACTCTGCCAGAAGTGCGAAGTAAACCGAGGATCACAGTCTGAAACAATCGACTTCGGCACTCCGTGCAATCTGACCACTTCCCTGACATAGATCTCAGCCATCTGGTTATATTGATATGTCATCTGGTACGGAATAAAACATGCAGATTTGGTCAGTCTGTCAATCACCACGCAAATCGCATCAAAACCTCTGGAGGAACGCAGCAATTGCGTCACAAAATCCATGGAATTGTGATCCCATTTCCATTCAGGAATAGACAAACTCTGTAATAGTCCTCCGGGTTTCTTTCTTTGGGCTTTCACCTGTTGGCAATTCAGACATCTGGAAACAAATTCTGCAATGTCAGTCTTCATTTGTTTCCACCAAAACTGTCCTTTCAAATCATTGTACGTCTTTCGGCCACCAGGATGAATGCTAAAACGACTGTTGTGCGCTTCTGTCAATATCTGCTGTCTCAAAACCGAAACATACGGCACAACAAGACGATTATTCACATACAATACATCCACACGTACCTGAAACTCTGACCGATGACCTGATCTGACCATTTCAATTGATTTCTGCACTTTCTGATCAACTTTCTGAGCTGCTTTAATCTTCAAAATCAGCTCTGGTTCAGCTTGAATAGCATAAAGCCTCAACGGTCTACAATCTGTCTCAAATGCTAACCCAAACAAACAGTAATCCTCAATCAAACTCGAAACACCTATCGTCGATAAGGATAAAGAACATACCTTACGACTCAGTGCGTCGGCTGCTGCATTGGACTTCCCTGGACAGTATTTGATCTCACAATCAAAGTCTTTCAGTGAATCCAGCCATCTTCGCTGTCTCATATTCAGTTCTGACTGTGAAAACAAATCTTTCAAGCTTTTGTGATCAGAATAGATTTCAAAGGTCTCACCGTAGAGGTAGTGTCGCCAAATCTTCAGTGCAAATACAATGGATGCCAATTCAAGATCATGAATTGGGTAACGAGACTCGTGTGGCTTTAGCTGTCTCGAGGCATAAGCAATGACATGCCCTCGCTGCATCAAAACACACCCCAGACCTCTGTGAGAAGCATCACAATATACAACAAATCCACCAGTACCTGACGGAATAGTCAATATCGGTGCACTAGTCAATCTATTCTTCAACTCAACAAAATTGGACTCACACTCCTCAGGCCAGAAAAATGGAGCATTCTTCTGAGTCAGCTGCGTAATCGGTTTAGCAATACTGGAAAAATCTTTAATGAATCGTCGATAATATCCTGCTAAACCCATAAAATTGCGTATTTTTGGCACTGATGTTGGTCTCGGCCAAGAAATCACGGCCTCAACCTTGCTAGGATCAACAGAAATACCATCTCCGGATATGATGTGACCCAGAAATACAACCTGTCTCAACCAGAACTCACATTTCGCCAGTTTAGCATATAATTTATCAGCCCTCAAAATTCTTAATACAGTTCTCAGATGCTCAGCATGGTCCATCATATTCTTGGAGTAAATCAAAATATCATCGATAAAAATAATCACGAAATCATCAAGATATTTCTGAAATACACGGTTCATCAGACCCATAAATACAGCTGGAGCGTTTGTTGACCTAAACGGCATAACAATAAATTCATAATGTCCATACCTGGTTCTAAACGCTGTCTTTGAGATATCAGAATCTCTGACTCTCAGCTGGTGATATCCAGATCTCAGATCGATCTTGGAATATACAGAAGAACCCTGCAACTGATCAAACAAATCATCAATACGAGGCAAGGAATACTTATTCTTTACCGTTGCTTTGTTCAGTTGCAAGTAATCGATACAGAGTCTCATCGAACCGTCTTTTTTTTCACGAACAGTACTGGAGCACCCCAAGGAGATACGCTTGGTCTGATATATCCCTTGGCCAGTAGATCCTCCAACTGTTCCTTCAATTCTTTCAATTCAATCGGTGCCATTCGGTATGGAGTTCTTGATATCGGAACGGTACTTGGCATCAACTCAATGCTGAAGTCTATCTCTCGAATCGGAGGTAATCCAGGAATCTCATCTGAAAAGACATCAGCAAACTCACACACCACTGAAAAATCCGTCAATGATGGACTCGATTTCAGTAAATCAACTGAATAGACAAGGAACCCCTCTGCTCCTTTCTGTAACAATCGAGTCATAGCCATATCAGATAGCAACGGAATTCTAGATCTAGAACCCTTACCGTAAAATTTCCACTCGTCAGCCATGTCAGGTCTGAATCTCACAATCTTGTGGAAGCGATGAACGGTAGCTCTGTACTTGGTCAACATATCAATACCGATAATACAGTCAAAATCAGACAACCCAAGTACAATACAATCTAACTCAATCTCATGACCATCATACTGTAGCATACAAGATCTAACAGAAGTCACTGATACAAGACCTCTCCCCAAAGGAGAAGAAACAGATACTACAGCAGATAATGACTCAATAGGCAATAAATGCATCAATGCAAATCTCTCAGAAATAAATGTATGTGATGCACCAGTATCAATCAATACATAAGCAGGGTAACCAGAAATAAAACAGTTACCTGCAACGACGTCATCAGGTGCATCTTGTGCCTGCTCCTCCGTCAAAGCAAAGACTCGGGCCTGCTGTCTAGGAGGCTGGCTAACTGTCTGGCTTCCTATTTGCCTTTGTTGTGACTGGGTAGATGGTGCTGGCTGGAAAGAATGAACAGCTGATGGTTGTCTCCCTGTCTGAGCCACTGATCCAGATGACTCTGCTCCCTGGGATCCCTGAGAACCTCTCTTGGACATACTCTGGCAAAATGTCCCTGCAGTCCGCAAATACGGCAACTACCAAACACTCCTCGGCATTGCTCTGTGGAATGTCTCCCTCCACACGTGCTGCAATAAGCTCCGGTATAACTCTGGCTCTGGGCAGTCTGTCGTGAGCCACTAGAACTAGATGAACTGCTTCCAGATCTCTTGAACTGTTTCCCTCGAGCTTTCAACTGATCTCTCTTTCCACTGCTGCTACTGTCACTCTCAAATCTGGGAGGAGGCAATGGAAACTGAGCTGAGAATGGTTGCTGTGGTCTCGGTGCTGGTGCGACATACGAAGCTCCTTTCTGTCAAATCCGACCAGCTTCGGCTCCCTTTGCTCTGTTCAGGGCATCAGCAATGTTGTTCGGTCGTCCAGTGTTCACCAGTGTAAAGATTTCAGGATTCAGGCCATTAATGAACTGATCAGCAACAGCTTCGTCGTTCTCGGCCACATGTGGAGCAAATCGCAGTAAAGTAGAGAACTTGGCCACATACTCTTCATTGTTCAACTGACCCTGTCTAAAATTTGCAAACTCTGCACCTTTGTCCTTCCTATATGACACTGGGAAAAATCTCTGATAAAACTCAGTTTTAAATACATTCCAAGTAACATTCATACCTCTATGCTCCATGGCTCTCTTCGTTGTAATCCACCAGTTCTTTGCAACGTCATGCAACTGGTGCCCAATCAGTTTCACTCTCCGCTCATCTGTATAATCCAAGGACTCAAACAGCATCTCAATGTCATCTAGCCAACTCTCGCAGTCAACTGAAGTCTCAGTACCCTTCAAAGTCGGTGGATGGAATGACTGAAATCTCTTTAACAATGTCTCCATTGGTGTTGCTGTCACGTCCATTGGAGGAGTCGAAGTACTACCCTGTTCTGGTATTCTTCGAGGAGGCATATCTGATTATCAAAAGGGTTAGCACTCACAATTGACAAATCTGTCTCAGTCCCATTCTGATCATCTTATCTCTGATCAAAAATCGGTTCTGATCCATTCCCAATAATACACATTACCATATTAAAATCAGATAATCAGGCAAACATGTATTAACGCAGGAATCATGCTAGCACTCATAGGCAAGGAAAGAAAACTCAATCTACCCCGCTCACTAGCTTTTACCTCAGTCTAAAGGATCTATCACTCTAATACCACCTGTTGTGGGGACCCGGACGCTAATCAATTCTTAATCATCATTAGGATCAATTTACTAATCCAGTAATTAGGGTCATAAATTTTTTTTTCTTTAATTGCGGAACGTAATGGAATCAAACTCCTATACATATCAGTATGAGAGTATAAATCTGATACAACATACAAACATCTCAAACGAAGGTTCAACTACTAATGTCAAGTGTCAAAACCCTATATACATCAAAGTCCGAAGTCTCCACTCTAATCACGATCTCTCCTCATTTCCTGGACCCTGATCCTGTCCCACCTGTTGTCATGTACACATACAAACAAGACAACAGCCGGATAACTCCGGTGAGAATATAATCCCAGTATAAATCAACGAACATGCGATAATATAATCAATATAAAAGCATGCAGTAAATATCAGAAATAAATGTCAAATCTGAAACATGAATCCATATAAAACTGTAAATAAACTCGTGACTCCCCGTCTCAGACTAGACTCAATCCTAGTCTAGGGATCCCGGTTTCCAGATGATGGCAATCCATATCGAATATCCGTGATAGAAGAAATTCCAATTCTAATCACATCGATATAACCAAACATCCAGTGTCTTGACCTATCCGTCACAGACCTTATCACTTTCGCTAATACACTATCCTGTAACAGAGTGCAATGTGCCAATGCTGATTCCATTACTATCCAGCACTTCTGTCACAAGATTACTCGTCTAATACTCGCCTATAACATGCTTCCTATAAATCAATAGAAGCACGCATATCAATTCAAATCAAGGCATATCATAACAATCAGTATGTGATTTAGGGAAACTCCAGTATATCCTACTCGAATCAATCTCCCAGTACCACATTGACTTATACCTTTCGTTCATAGTCTCGGTCTGAAGCAATCGAAGTTCTGAACTCAAGACTGTCTCTGTAAATCTGAAACGACATATCGAGAATAATAATAAATATTCCATTCTCAATTCAACGCTGAATCTGATTAATCTGAATATAATTCAAATCAACGGCATAACGGCACCATCTCAGTATCTCCGTCAATACCATATCAACAGACATCAATTACAAATCATAACCCATATCCAATACAATCTGTAATCAATCCATAATCCAAATCTATTCAATTTCACTTAATATAATCTGAAAAATCATAACAATTACATACTCAATCTGTTCTTCGATCTGACTTCGAATATACGATGTCTAGTATTCCCAGCACACATAATATAGATCAAATAATAATTCCTCCAAAATCATATTTTTCAAATCATATCAGAAATCAATAAAACTTACGT
This sequence comes from Primulina huaijiensis, assembly GCF_012295235.1. Taxonomy (NCBI): domain Eukaryota; kingdom Viridiplantae; phylum Streptophyta; class Magnoliopsida; order Lamiales; family Gesneriaceae; genus Primulina; species Primulina huaijiensis. The sequence continues at coordinate 5,948,840 of NC_133309.1, forward strand.
CCTGTTGTAGCTGTCGACGAGAGGATCTCAGAACTGTGTTCGGATTAAAAATCAGATCGCCGGTACTTGAAAAATCAAATTTCTAGGCTTGGAGGACACTTGAGAATTTCTCTGGCAGAATTCTCGTTCTTGCTAAGGATTCTGAATGGGGAAATGAGATTATATATATCAATGCATGACAAGTGTCCCACTCAAGTCATAATTGCACTCTAGTCCCTCAACTTTTCACTATTTGCAATTCAGCCCCCGCTCAATCTTTTAATTCAATTTCAATCCTAATTAATTACAAAAACCGTGGAATCTAATTCATCATTCTAAAATTCGTAAATTAAATAATCTCGGATTAAAGTGATATAATCTCGGGTCTTACAATTTGTTAAATATGATTTTATTGTCATATGCATAAAACTATATTTTAAGGATTATCCAAGTTGCGATCGAGGAACGGAGACCGAGGGCTGAAAAAATGAAAAATATTTTTATTAAATAATTGTTTTTAATTATTTAAAATATGATGATGCTTTTTCATATTTTTGAAAATAAGAAATTTTGAGGTGATTTTATACGTCGGGACTTAATTTTTATCGATGTTGGTTTTTCAACAAAAATACAAACGTAATAGCAACCCGGCTAATAAATTCACACACTTATTTAAACAAAACTATTTTTAGTATTTTAATTAAGGACTAATGAGCCTAATTAAACCCTTATTAGGCCTAAGCCTTGTTAGAAAGATAATTAAGTATTTAAAGTGCAATTTCCCCCAAACCCTCCCCATAACACACGCCCACCTCTTTTACACAGTTCAAACTCTTCCTTTGCACTCCAAGTACACGGCACACACAAGTTAGATTTGAAAGAAAAATTCAAAAGCTTCAAGGGAGTTCAAGCCAAGGTCGTTCGTCGCAATCGTCAACGAATAATTGTGCGTTAAATACGCAAAAGAACGCCATACTCTCCTTTCTACTCATCTATCATACCATAGTATTGGTTTAAATATGTATTGCATGGAAAAACAAGTTGCACTTTTATTATTTTCGTTTTTGTGCTTCATCATGAATTTGAAAGCTTGTTAATTGATTCAAAAACATGTTTAATATGTTAAAAAGGGGCTTCCATGATTATGAGTGATCAAGGGTCATGTTTCACACGTAAAATAAAGTCCTAAGATGCACAACATGCTGCACAAAACTAGTATCAGAAGCTGGAAACCGATAGTTGTGCTGGTGTTCATGAGGCTCGGTTTTTGGGGAAAGCTTGGCTTGGCTTGGCACAGCTGGAACCAGGGCTGGGCTAGGGTATTTTGGGGTCAGGGAAGGAGTCCTAGCCATACTAGGACTTGTGCACAAGGGCTGGGATGGAGTCCTAGCCCGAGAATGGGACAAGCTGCATGCTTGTGTGCAGCAGCTTGTGCTGGTTTGGTTGGTTCGGCCAGGGGCTTTGGGCTGGGCTAGGATAGATCCTTAGGGTCTTAGAAGGGCGCTAGAGGGGATGTTTCAGGGCCTGGTTGGGTTGGCTAGGTCCTAGCAACAGAAACGTGGAGTCCATGGTAGGTGGGTTTCTCGGCCATATTATGCTACTGGTGGAGGAACTTCGGTTTTGGAGCTTTGGGGTTGCGTCCTTGGGTACTAGGGGTCCTAAGAGGGTGCACAAGGTTTTGGACAGGGGCTGGGGCGGCGTGGGTTGCTGCGAGCTCATCTGGAGGATGAAAACGTGAGGGAAGAGCACAAGGTGCGTGCAGCATGGGCTTGCTTCAGGCGGCTCGTACGTGGGTTCAGGGGCCGGGCTAGGCTTGGGTTGGGTCTGGGAGTGGTCCAAGGAAGGTTAGGGTCAGGTGGGCTTGGTGGTGGCTGGCTTGAAGGGTCCTAGTTGGGATAGGTGTTTTAGAGCAACTAAGATACACACTTATAGACATGCGTGCAATCGGACCAAGTTTCAGGAAGGTTTTTGAGTGGGCCAGGTTTGGTTCTTTGGGCTGGGCTTGGTCAGTAGGGTCCCTAGGTGGGTTGGCTAGGTTTTGATTGAGGTGGCTTTGGCGTGGCTCGAGTAAATTAGGAGATGACTCGGTGTGTACAGTTATGTGTCATAAAAATAATTAAAGGAGAAAAATTAATCCATGGGTCCACGGGTGTGGCTCATGACTTGGAAGGGTAGAATAAATCATAAAAAGGTTATGTTAAAAATTTGGGATCAAAATAACGAGTTTTGGATTTATCCGGGACTTAATCGTCGCACGAAACGCTAATTAATGAATTAATTGAAACGCCTAGGTTAAGCTTTATAAAATTATGAAAAATTATATTCAAGCTTAAATAATTATTAAAAGTATAAGTTTTTAATTTGGGAATTTTATATTAAGTTTTGGTTTAATTCTGGATTAAAACGATGTAATACGTCTTATTTAAAGATTAATTTAAAAGTCCTTGATTTAAGCCAAATAAAAATATGAGAAAATTCATGTAAGCTTAAATAATTATTTGAGACATTTTGTAGTTAATGAAATTAAGAAAATGTCAAAAACGTGAAATTCAACGTCTAGGGTTAAAACGTTCATTTTACACCTAGAAATTAGTAAACATCATGGAAGTGTCCTGAATACTGTTTTATATGCTAATATGATTATTTGGAATGTTTATGAATTTTTATATATGTTAAAATGTTATTTTTAAAACGTTTATGGATTTTATGGTTTAATTATGGACATTTAAAGGACATGTTGCATGCTTGGTTTAAAAGAAAAACGTTACATGCATGTTTAAATTTTATAAAATGATGATAATATGAAACGTTGAAGGAAGTGAAGTAATTGTGACTTATACGAAGATATGTTGGAAATGTCGTGAGGGTTATGGTCCCAGTGGGAGCCCGACGATCGTGTTTCCTTGGATACGGATATGTAGATGTATACGATGATATGTTAATACGTAAGGCCAAGGCCCAGTTGATCGGTGAGAGTGTTGCTTGTGTCCCGGCCGCCTAGTACTGTGGTTACATGTAGATGGATCCATCGCCCAACACGTATAATTAGACGTAGATGAACATGAAAGTCACAATTAACGACCTGAATTCAACGAAAGGAAAAGGGAATACGTATATGTTGATGATAATATGTATATGAATATGTTGGCGATGACATGAATATGTTTATGAAAATGTTTATGAAAAAAGATCATGAAAATGTTTTTAAAGTTTATGCTTCATGAAAATGTTTGCGAAATTATTCATGTTTGAAATTTATGTATGTCATGAAAATGGTATTTTTACGTAAAAGTGTTTTCACTGCTGTTTGTGATTTTATACGTATTATTTGGTATCAAGAATATGATGTGTTGAGTCTTTAGACTCACTAGGTGTGATTGATGCAGGTGATTATGTTAATAATGTTGAGGGAGGTTTGGATGCCTGATTGGACTGGACTGGAGGTACACATAACCCGAGGACCAGCGCTTCTACTTTTCCGCACTTATGATTTAAGTTTATGATTATGCTAAAAGATTTTTAAGACAATTTATTTATGCTTTTTAAGTGGTTTTTGAGAGGATGATACTTTTAGCAAATAATTGGAAAGATTATTTTTAGGTTTGTTAAAATGCTTGACGATTTTATGATTTGAGATATTTTCCTTGATTTTCAAATACTAGTTGGTTGTTTTATTTAAAATGGTGCAAAATATTTTTTAAAAATATTTTTATGTATATGTGAGTGGTCGGCCGATTCTTTAAAAAAAAAAAATTTTCTAGTACTTAATAAGCAAAACGAATAGGAGACGTTTCAGTTGGTATCAGAGCAATGGTTCTGTAAAGGGTTGTGCCACACCATCAGTACCGGAAAGATCAATCGTCAAGTCTCAAATTGTAAGTTTTACATGCTTTATATGATTTAATATGATGTTACCCGCATGATGATATGAATAATATGTTTACGTTACATGTTTACTAGCTTTTTGAGTATATATGCCTTTCACGCCTTAATTGCTAAACGAATGAGAATATGTAACATGATTAGAAAACTTAGATTTAAATGCATGTTGGTTACGTTAGAATTTGAAAAACGTTCAGATAAAATGCCTCCTATACGTGCCCTTTCTAATGAGAATCAAGCTGAGAACAGTGTGAACCATCGAGGAAATGCACCAGCACCTCCTCCAGGGGATGCTGCTACTCGTGCGTTAGAGGGGATGGCTTGTTTCTTCGAGCAACAGTTACAGCAGCAGCAGTTGCAACAGCAGTTACAGCAAACACCTAGGCCACAGCATGACATATATGATCAGTTCCGGAGGCTAGGGCCGAAGGAATTTTCTTGCACCACCGATCTCTTTGCTGTTGAGAATTGGATTCGTTCACTCGAGGTACACTTTCGTTATCTGGATATGAGGGATGCAGACCGTGTGAGGTGTACCACTTATCTGTTTAGGGATGTCGCTTCTTTATGGTGGAAGGGAGCCGAGCATGGTGTTAATCTTGCTATACTTACTTGGGCTCGTTTCAAGGAGATATTCTATGAAAAATACTTTACTGCTGATGTTAGAGGGCGACTGAAGAGGGAGTTTATGAGCCTCCGTCAGGGAGACTCGACTGTTGCTGAGTTTGTGAAGAAGTTTGATAGGGGTTGTCACTTTATACCCCTTATTGCAAGGGATCCGATAGAGAAGCTTACACACTTCATGGATGGTCTACGACCTACGCTTCGTAATAATGTTATGATGATGCATTCTTTGGATTATGCTACCTCTACTGCTTATGCATTCCAGTCTGAGCAGTCTTTGAGGGACATTGATTTTGAGATACAGCGCAAGAGGCAGCAACATCAGAATAATGATCAGCCAAACAAGAAGCCATATACGGGTCTTCCTAGACCTCAAGGGCCTCAACAGCCTCAAGGTCAAGTCAAGGAACATGCACCACCAAAGCCACAACAACCTGGAGCACCAAAGCCTCCTAATAGGCAACCATGTAAAGATTGCAATCGCTTTCATTTTGTCCAATGCATGTGGGGATCTTTTAGATGCTTCGTATGCAAGGAGGAAGGGCATAAGGCTGCTGATTGCCTGGAGAAGAAGGCACCTACTGTGGGAAGAGCATATGTTATGAATGATGAAGAAGCCGAGGAGGAGACAGACACTACACTTAATATGGGTAACCTAGTCATTTAACATTTTATATTGCTTTTAATTGCAAGAAATGTTGAATTGGTTATTAGAATTTAATTGGGATCAAGGAGACGTCAGGACATTCTAGAACTTAAGTTTTATCAAAGTAGCGCAGCGGAAGATTGGATTTTTGGATTATTGAGGATAAGCGAATTTCGAGAACGAAATTTTATTTAAGGGGGGAGGAATTGTAAGGTCCAAAATTAAGACAACGTACTCCAACAGCATGCAAATCTAAGAATTCTGAAAAATGGCTAAATAATTGATTTTAATTGCTTAATTGATTATGTTACATGTATGATTATATGTTAAATATGATTTTATTGTCATTATGCATAAAACTGTATTTTAAATATTATCCAAGTTGCGATCAAGGAACGGAGACCGAGGGCTGAAAAAATGAAAAATATTTTTATTAAATAATTGTTTTTAATTATTTAAAATATGAGTGATGCTTTTTCATATTTTTGAAAATAAGGAATTTTGAGGTGATTTTATACGACGGGACCTAGTTTTTATCAGTGTTGGTTTTTCAACAAAAATACAAACATAATAGCAACCCGGCTAATAAATCCACAAACTTATTTATACAAAACTATTTTTAGTATTTTAATTAAGGACAAATGGGCCTAATTAAACCCTTATTAGGCCTAAGCCTTGTTAGAAAGAAAATTAAGTATTTAAAGTGCAATTTCCCCCAAACCCTCCCCATAACACACGCCCACCTGTTTTACACAATTCAAACTCTTCCTTTGAACTCCAAGTACACGGCACACACAAGTTAGATTTGAAAGAAAAATTCAGAAGCTTCAAGGGATTTCAAGCCAAGGTCGTTCGTCACCGTTCTTCGCAATCGTCAACGAATAATCGTGCGTTAAATACGCAAAGGCACGTCATATTCTCCTTTCTACTCATCCATCACACCATAGTATTGGTTTGAATATGTATTGCATGGAAAAACAAGATGAACTTTTATTATTTTCGTTTTTGTGCTTCATCATGAATTTGAAAGATTTTTAATTGATTCAAAAACATGTTTAATATGTTAAAAAGGGGCTGCCATGATTAGGAGTGATCAAGAGTCATGTTTCGCACGTAAAATAAAGTCCAAAGATGCACAACATGCTGCAGAAAAAGAATATCAGAAGCTGGAAACCTGTAGTTGTGTTGGTATTCATGAGGCTCGGTTTTTGGGGAAAGCTTGGCTTGGCTTATCACGGCTGGAACCAGGGCTGGGCTAGGGTAGTGACGGGTCAGGGAAGGAGTCCTAGCCATGGTATGACTCGAGCACAAGGGTTGGGATGGAGTCCTAGCTTGCTAGGACTCCAACCCGAGAAGGGGACAAGCTGCACGCTTGTGTGCAGCAAGTTATGCAGGTTTGGTGCTCGGCAGGGGCTTTGGGCTAGGCTAGGATAGATCCTTAGGGTCCTAGAACAGTGCTAGAAGGGATGTTTCAGGGCCTGGTTGGGTTGGCTAGTTCCTAGCAACAGAAACTTGGAGTCCATGGTAGGTGAGTTTCTCGGCCATATTATGCTACTGCTGGTGGAGCTTCGGTTTTGGAGCTTTGGGGTCGATTCCTTAGGTACTAGGGGTCCTAAGAGGGTGCACAAGGGTCTGGATAGGGGCTGGGGCGGCGTGGGTCGCTGATGGTTCAGCTGGAAGAGGAAAACGTGAAGGAAGAGCACAAGGTGCGTGCAGCCTGGGCTTTCTTCAGGCGGCTCGTACGTGGGTTCAGGGGCTGGGCTAGGCTTGGGTTGGGTGAGCGGGCCAGGGCTGGGCTTGGTCAGTTGTGTCCTTAGGTGGGTTGGCTAGGTTTTGGCTAGAAGGCTCGGGCGTGGCTCGAGTAAATTAGGAGATGGCTCGGTGTGTTCGGTTATGTGTCATAAATGAAAATTTAAGGAGAAAAATTGAATCCATGGGCCCACGGGTGTGGCTCATAACTTGGAAGGGTATAAAAAATCATAAAAAGGTTATGTTAAAAATTTGGGATCAAAATAACGAGTTTTGGATTTATCCGGGATTTAATCGTCGCACGAAACGCTAATTAACGAATTAATTGAAACGCCTAGTTTTTAGCTTTATAAAATTATGGAAAATTATATTTAAGCTTAAATAATTATTAAATGTCTAAGTTTTTGATATGGAAATTTTATATTAAGTTTTGGTTTAATTCGGGATTAAGACGCAGTCATACGTCTTATTTAAAGATTAATTTAAAAGTCCTCGATTTAAGCCAAATAAAAATATGAGAAAATTCATGTAAGCTTAAATAATTATTTGGGACATGTTAGAGTAAATGAAATTAAGAAAATTTCAAAAACGTGAAATTCTACGTCTAAGAGTAAAACAGTCATTTTACATTTAAAAATTAGTAAACGTCATGAAAGTGTCATGAATACTGTTTTATATGCTAATATGATTATTTGGAATGTTTATGAATTTTTATATATGTTAAAATGGTATTTTAAATGTTCATGGATATATATATGTTAAAATGTTATTTTTAAAACGTTTATGGATTTTATGGTTTAATTATGGACATTTAAAGGACATGTTGCATGCTTGGTTTAAAAAAAAAACGTTACATTCATGTTTAAATTTTATAAAATGATGATAATATGAAACGTTGAAGGAAGTGAAGTAATTGTGACTTATACAAAGATATGTTGGAAATGTCGTGAGGGTTATGGTCCTAGTGGGAGCCCGACGATCGTGTTTCCTTGGATACGGATATGTAGATGTATACGATGATATGTTAATACGTAAGGCCAAGGCCCAATTGATCGGTGAGAGTGTTGCTTGTGTCCCCGCCGCCCAGTACTGTGGTTACATGTAGATGGATCCATCGCCCAACACGTAGACGTAGACGTAGATGAACACGAAAGTCACAATTAACGACCTGAATTCAACGAAAGGAAAAGGGAATACGTATATGTTGATGATAATATGTATATGAATATGTTGGCGATGACATGAATATGTTTATGAAAATGTTTATGAAAAAAGATCATGAAAATGTTTTTAAAGTTTATGCGTCATGAAAATGTTTGCGAAATTATTCATGTTTGAAATTTATGTATGTCATGAAAATGGTATTTTTACGTAAAATTTTTTTCACTGCTGCTTGTGATTTTATACGTATTATTTGGTATCAAGAATATGATGTGTTGAGTCTTTAGACTCACTAGGTGTGATTGATGCAGGTGATTATGTTAATAATGTTGAGGGAGGTTTGGATGCCTGAGTGGACTGGACTGGAGGTACACATAACCCGAGGACCAGCGCTTCTACTTTTCCGCACTTATGATTTAAGTTTATGATTATGCTAAAAGATTTTTAAGACAATTTATTTATGCTTTTTGAATGGTTTTTTGAGAGGATGATATTTTTAGCAAACAATTGGAAAGATTATTTTTAGGTTTGTTAAAATGCTTGACGATTTTATGATTTGAGATATTTCCCTTGATTTTCAAATACAAGTTGGTTGTTTTATTTAAAATGGTACAAAATATTTTATAAAAATATTTTTATATATATGTGAGTGGTCGGCCGATTCCTTAAAAAAAATCTTTCTAGTACTTTTTAAGCAAAACGAATAGCTGACGTTTAACGTAGACGTAGACGAATCCGAAAGTCACAATTAACGATCTGAATTCAGCGAAAGGAAAAAAGAATACGTATATGTTGATGATTACTTGAATATGTTGAGGATGATATGAATATGAATATGATGATATGAATATATGGATACGAATATGAATATGTTTATGTTTATGTGAAAATTTTTATGTTTAAAGTTAATGCATCATTATGAAAATGTTTTTGTTTAAATGTTATGCATCATGAAAAGTTTATGAAAATGTCTATGTTTATAGTTTATGCATCATGATGAAAATGATATTTTAAATACGAATATTTTCATTGTTGTATGTTATATGTATATGTAGTACTTGTTATCAAGATTATGGTGTGTTGAGTCTTTAGACTCACTAGGTGTGATTGATGCAGGTGATTATGATAATGGAGGTCTTGATGGTTGATCTGACTGGACTGAAGGTGCACATAACTCGAGGACCGACGCTAGTTTTCAGCACTAGTTTATGAATTATGATTTTAAGTTATATTAAAGATATTTTTACGACTTTTTATTTATGTTTATGAGTGGTTTTTGAGAGATTATAGTATGTGATATACTTTTCAAATAATGTTTTTAGGTTGATAAAACATTTGACGATTTTATGCTTTAAAATATTTTCCTTTGGATTTTTAAATGTTAGTTGGATGTTTATTTTTAAAATGGTGACAAGATATTTTAAAGTATTTATATATATATGTATATTTTGAATGATGGAGATTAAGGAGGAAAAAAAATTCTAGTACGTTTTAAGTAAAACGAGTAGCTAACGTTTCAGTGCTCTTCTATCAACTTGCCCTTTCCCTTGGTGTCAGTCAGAGCATGAAGGATGTTCAGCCCCATTTCAGAGCTTGCCACTGATCAAGTTCTGTTGCATGTGATCCTGAGAAAGGAGTGGAATATGCTCGAGAAGATCTCCTCTTCAGACGACTTTAGAACACTAAATAGCCATGATATGTTTAACCGGATATCCCTCTGACAAGATGCTGTTGAGAGGGAAATGAATCGTGTAACTTGGTTTCATTTTTATTCAAGATAAATGAAGTTTCGATTCATTGTTGTCTCTTTTCTTATCTGCAAGATTAACTGACATCTGTTGACAAAGAGTTCACTAACTGAATGGATAATGACTGATAAATGACTAACTGTAAGAAGTGAACATCAACTGACATAACAACAATAAAACTGATGTATGACTAACTGACTAAAAGTGAACATCAACTGACATAACAACAATAAAACTGATATAATTAAGATAAGTCAATTAAACTTAGTATATTGTGAAAGTGAGAAAACTTAGTCTCTGGTAACGGTTTGGTGAAAATGTCAGCAGCTTGTAGTTCAATTGGCACGTATTCCAGTCTGATTGCTTTCTTCAGAGCATGATCTCTGATGAACTGATTCCTGATATCAATGTGCTTGGTCCTTGAGTGAAGAACTGGATTGTATGTGATCGCAATTGTGCTGGTATTATCACAAAATATGGGAGATTCTTTTGCATCGATTCCATAATCTTTCAGTTGTTGCTGAATCCAGAGCAGTTGGGCACAGAAGCTTCCAGCAGCAAGATATTCTGCTTCAGTTGTGGAAGTAGCTATGGATGTTTGCTTCTTGCTGAAACATGAGATCAGTCGGTCTCCTAGAAACTGACAAGATCCACTGGTGCTTTTTCAATCTAGCTTACATCCTACATAATCTGCATCTGAATATCCAATTAAATTGAAAGAGGAATCTTTAGCATACCATAATCCCACATTTTGTGTGTCTTTAAGGTATTTTAAAATGCGTTTGGCAGCAGTAAAATGCGATTAATTAGGATCTGCCTGAAATCTAGCACACATACAAACAAAAAATACTGTATCAGGACGACTAGCAGTTAGGCATAATAATGAACCTATTAAACCTCTGTAAAGTGTCGTCTCAACTGATATTCCCCCTTCATCTTTGTCTAGTTTAATCGATAAACTCATGGGAGTACTTGAAGCTGAACATGTTTCCATGCCAAATTTCTTCAGCAGTTCCTTCGTATATTTGGTCTGAATGATAAAAGTATCAGTTTCCAGTTACTTTACTTGCAGACCAAGGAAAAATGTCAGTTCACCCATCATACTCATCTCAAATTTTTCCTGTATTAACTTAACAAATTCTCGCATAATTTAGGGTTAGTTGACCCAAAAATAATGTCATCAACATATATTTGAACAAGTAAAATATGATCATTCTTAGAAATTTTGAACAGAGTCTTGTCAACTGATCCAATAGTAAAATCATGATCTGTTAGAAATTTTTAAAGAGTTTCATACCAAGCTCTTGGAGCTTGTATAAGACCATATAAGGCTTTGTTCAAATGATACAAATGATCAGGAAAAGAAAGATTGATAAAACCTGGTAGTTGTTCAACATAAACTTCTTCCTGCAACTGACCATTCAGAAATGAACTCTTCACGTCCATCTGGTAGACTTTAAATTTCTTGAATGATGCATAGGCAAGGAACATTCTGATTGCTTCCAGTCTTGCAACTTGTGCATAAATTTCATCGTAGTCAATTCCTTCTTCTTGCTTATATCCTTGTGTTACAAGTCTTGTTTTGTTGCGCACAACTGAACCATCTCCGTTCAGTTTGTTTCTGAATACCCATTTTGTACCTATAATAGTTTTAGACATTGGTCTTGGAACTAAGTTCCAGTCATTGTAATGGGTAAACTGATTTAGTTCTTCTTGCATAGCATTTATCCAATTAGAATCAGCAAGAGCTTCATCAATTTTCTTCGGTTCCAGTTGTGAAACAAAAGCTGAATGAATAAATAAATTAAACATTTGATTCCGAGTTCTTATCGGATCAGATGGATTACCTATCACCAATTCTGATGGATGTGATTTCTTCCATCTGTACTCATCAACTGTTGTGTTCATTTTGTCAACTACTTTAGTTGGCAACTGGATGTTTTCTTCAGTTTCAGTTGGTGCTGTATCAGTTAGTAACTGAATATTTTCATTTTGCTCCACCAACTGATTATCAGTAGCAATTTCCTGTTCAACTGATTGATCCAGCACTTCGGATTCTGGTGTTTGAAGGATATTTCGATTAATGTGATTCTCTACTTCATTATCATCTTCCAAACTAATATCTGTAAGGCGATCAACTAGCTTAACTGGATCAGTTGGCTTATCAGTTAGCACAGATTCATCAAAAACAACATGAATAGACTCTTCAACATTCAAAGTGATTTTGTTAAAAACTCTATAAGCTTTACTAACTGAAGAATAACCAAAAAATATTCCCTCAGCAGATTTAGCATCAAAGGCTGTTAAATGATTTTTGCCATTATCAAGAATAAAACGTCTGCAATCGAATTTCTTGAAGTATGAAACCACACTTTTGCGTCCATGTCAAATCTCATATGGTGTTTTCAAATGATTCTTATTAATCATTAATCTGTTCTGAGTGTAAAATGCACTGTTTACTGCTTCTGCCCAAAACTTTTGAGAAATACCAGAATCAGCAAGCATTGTTCTAGCAGCTTCCTTAAGGGTTCGATTTCTTCTCTCAGCTACACCATTTTCCTGAGGTGTTCTTGCTGCTGAGAGATCATGCTTGATTCCTGTATTTTATAAAAATTCTGAAATATTTTGATTGATGAATTCAGTCCCTCGATCAGACCTTATTCGATCAATCCTAACTAATTTTCATTTAAAAGTCTTTTGAAAAACTTAATCAGTTGTGCAGCAGTTTGGTCTTTGTATTTGAGAAAAATAACTCAAGTAAATCTTGAAAAATCATCCACAACCACCAAAGTGTATTTCATTCTCCCTAAACTCATTACTGGTATAGGACAAATAGATCCATATGTAACAGTTCTAAGCATCGGGAAGAAGATTTACAACCTTTGTTTTTAAATGAAGATCTTACTTGCTTACCAAACTGACATGCTGAACAAATTTTATCTTTTGAAAAATATATTTTGGGCAAACCATTTACAAGATCATGGTTACTCAGATAGGCAATAGAATTAAAGTTTAGATGGTTCAACCTCTTATGCCATAACAAATTTTTTTGAAGAATTGGAAGCTTTAAGACAAACTGGTGCATAAGGTTGCTCAGTCCAACTGACTTTGTATGTGTTTCCACAACAATTGCCAGTTATTATTACCTCATCAGTTGAGTCTCTAACTGAACAAGTGTGTCTGTCGAACTGAACTGAGAAGTTGTTGTCGCATAACTGACCAATGTTAATCAAGTTATACTTTAAATTCTCAACTAGTAAAACATCTTGGATAGTAAAATTACCATGGATAAGCTTACCCTTACCCACTGTTTTACCTTTGGAGTTGTCTCAAAAAATGATGTTTGGACCATTATATTTGATCAATTGTGATAGCGGTTTTGCATCCCTTGTCATATGTCGTGAGCATCCACTGTCCAGATACCAAATTGATTCTTTGTGTGTATTTGTCACTTGCAATCACATACAATATATAATTTCGGTATCCGTATCTATTTGGGTCCTGAACTGATTAGCCCTTTAGGAACACAGACTTGGATCAGTCTAACTGACTTTCTAGTTGCTGGGTTCCGAATGGTATTTCTTGGCTTGTGTGTGCTTCATGTGTAGTGTGTAGATGAGACAATATGAGCTTTAGCCTTTTTCAACTTTTGTTTAGCCGATATCTTTTCTGAACTGGCTTGGAGTTATATTTATAGAAATAGCCATTTGAAAAATTGTTGTTGTACCTTTTAGGTGACCAACTACGTGAAACATTTGGTGTTTTGGGGCTATAACCAATACCATAATTCTTGGCCTTGTTTTCATTTACAGTAGGTTGTACCACTTGTTTACTTGGCTCAAATTGTTCTTGTACCACAGCTGATTTTACAAAGTGAATATATTTCCATTTGCTTATGTTCAGCTTTGGCTGAGTATCATTGGTGGACGTGTCATCTTGGTTGTTGAACCCTAAGCCAGTTTTATCATCAACTAATTTTTGCTTACTTTGCATTTCAGTTAACGTAGCTGATGATCTATTCCATGCTTTAATCAGCTCAGTTTGCTTTGAGTTTTTAAGCGCCAACTGTTGAATCATTAACTGATTCTTGTTTCTTTCAGCATTGAGCTCAGCAATATCCCGTTTAAGACTCAACAAATCAACTGATTCATCAGTTTCAATTTTATCGTCTTTGGGATCAGTTTGCTTTGCTCTGGCCTTCTCAAAAGATAGGACAAGCTTATGATACTGATTAACCATTTCGTGAAGTGTGGAAATGAGTTCTTCTCATGTGAAATCAGTTGAGCTAAAGTCAAATACCTGCTGACTAGTTGAATCCAGTTCTGTGTCATCTGCCATCAGACACTTGACTTCTTCATCATCGTTACTGGAGCTGCTCAAGCTTTCAGGTTCTGAATCACTGTCAGATTCTGCCCATTTCGACTTGCTTTCCTCAGTTAGAAGCACCTCATGCTTCTCTCTGTAAGCTTTCTTGTCATCTCTTGATCTTCTATTGTGCTCATGAGGTTTTTTTCCTTTTTCAGTTGAGCCTCGACTGTCCTTCTTTGGTTTGAGACAGTCAGCAATGAAATGACCAGTTTTGCCACAGTTTTAGCAAGCATTAGGTTCTTCCTTAGAGTTATTCTTCTGGTATTGTCTTTGGATGTTTCCCTGGCTTCTCCTCATGAATCTTCCAAACTTTTGACAAACAATGACATTGCATCATTACTCAGCTGATAAGCAGATTTGTCAACTGAACCAGTTGTTTCCAGTTTTACAGCAGTCAAGGCAGTTGTAGCAGCTGGTGTAGAATGTTCTTCTTCTCTGGTTTGTAGTTCAAACTCGTAGGCCTTTAGATCAGCAAACAAATCATGATGTTCGACCTTGTTATAGTCTTGACATATCATTCTTTGGGAAGACCTCTGACCACTTTTAGTGCCACTTCTTTGTTTAAATACACCTTTCCAAGTGCATTCAGCTCGTTCATTATTCCACTGACTCTGTCATCATAGTCATGCATGGATTCACCAACTTTCATCTTGATATTATCAAATTTTTGAACAGCAACTGATAGTTTATTCTCTTTGGTTTGCTCATTGCCTTCGCATAGATGAATCAGTTTCTCCCATATTTCTTTAGCATTTTTGCACATTTTGATTTTGCTGAAAGTGACCTTATCCAGCGTTTTGTATAGGATGTCCTTAGCCACATTGTCTAGGTTGGATTTCCTCTTGTCTTCAGTTGTCCATTCCTCTCTTGGCTTCTCAATACGTTGTGGTGCCCCTTCAGTTAGGGCAACAGCTATATTAACTTTTAAAATTTTCATGGGTCCGTCAGTGATAACGTACAACATGTCATCATCTTGTGCAGCTAAATGAGCCTGTATTCTGATTATCCAATCATCGAAGTCTTCTCTGGAAAACATAGGAATTTTGTTGAATGAAGACATGGTAATCAATTTAGTGTATAAAAATATTCAAGGACAAGATTCAACTTCTCTGATACCACTTGATATGATCGGTTATGAGCTGAAATAGTGTTTAGAAGGGGGTTGAATAAACACTTAACGATTTTCACAGCTTTTTGTAATATTGAGTCAGTTTAGTGATAAACTGAAACTCGAGAATCTTGTCGATCGATATCAGTCAGTTAACAAATGATGTGCAGAAATAAACTGACTGAAAGATATAATATAAACTGAAATAAAAACACAAAGATTTTATGGATGTTCGGAGATTTCAATCACTCCTACGTCACCTCTTCTATGACAAGGATATGATTTTTACTAAAAGACTTTGATCGATACAAACAATTGCAAAGACCCACTTCAGTTTTGGACTTAACACTGTAAAACTGAAACTCTTAGTATACAACCGAAATTCTCAGTATTCAACTGGACTTGAAAAAGACTTAGCACAATTGATCTCTTTAAGATCAAGTTTTACAACAGCAAGGTTTGTGCTAGAAAGCTCGAAGTATAGCCTGAGAGCTATTAGTAAATATGATAAGTTTGAGCTTTGGATCTTAGTATAATTTCAGCATAGTGATTGAAAGTCAGTCGTATTTTTTGTTGCTTCGTCTCTGTTATTTATAGGCATCTCTTCAATGGTAACAATTAATACAATTTGAATCTCTTCTATCTATTGTTTGCCACGTCAACATTCCTCTGACATTCGTACAATGCAGCTTTTTTTGAAATGCGTCACTCCCACTATTATTTGCACTCTGCTTGTACTACTGTCGGTTGAACTTCTTTAATCTTGACGTGTTCAGTTGAAAGATCAGCTGATAAACGATAGCTGATAAGCTTACAATTGTTTGTAGAAACTAAAACTGATCAGTCAGTTGTCTGCGTAGTTAAGTCCAGCTGGTTCAGTTGCCCTGATTATCTTCGCATTAATCTTCAGTTAAGGCAACTGTCAGTTCGCATATATTGATCAGTTACCGTCAATCTTCTTAATCAGTTAGTTCGATCTAATAAACGTTCAGTTTGTCAAACCACCGAAATTTAGTTTCCAACACTGACAGAATCGTACTAATTTGACGTGATGGAAAGGACAGATCAGCGCGACATGAACTTGATGTAGATGGCTATAAGTTGTAAGTATGCATTAAAAACAAGGCCATCATTATCTTCTTTCCTATAAATAACAAGTTTGCCTTGCATTTAATTCATTCACACATATACACCAATGACATTTATTTCCCTCTAAAAAGCTACATTGGTTTTCTCAATTAGGGAGATATTCTCAACTTGGGATATATCTTCCAGCTCACTTTTCCCTCATCAACTTATTATCAGATTCGGTGGATTGTCTGACCCAACTCACCCTATTCACTCGGATCTCATCACTAGGGTATTATTAAAATGTTTACTTAAACGTTTTAAATACATAAAATGCATGTTTAAGACATGGTTATGTGTTTTCACTGCATGATTTACTAGAATTGAATAAATTAGGGGTTTTAGCAGTATTTGATGCTCGAATGAGGAACGGAGACCTAGGATAATTAAGGAAAATATTTCTATTAAATAATTATTTTTCATTATTTAATATAAGATACATTTATTAAGTAATTTTGGAAAATAAGTAATTTCAGAATATTTTTATATGTCGAGTCATATTTTAAACGGTAGTCGAGTTTTAGCAAAATGGAAGACTTTTTGAGGTCTCGTGTAATATTTTTGAAAAAATATTTAAACGAAATATTTTATGTGTATGTTATTGTGTCTAACGAGCTTGTTTTAAAATATTTTTGGTCCTAGACTTCTACACCATTAGTATTTTTCAACCTAAGCCCAAAACACCATTTTTTGGTTTCACTAAAATCGACCCAAACCCTAGCACACACGCCCTCACCCTTCCAGCAGTCACACGTGAAGTTTCAGCAGCCATTGGCTTCGATTTTCAAAGAAAATTCAGTAAGGTTATTGTCTCGTCCCTCCGGTGTTTGTCCCTCGCCCCGTTCGTGTAGATTTTCGAGCGTATATACGCAAAGGCATGCCCTAAAACTTTGTTTTCTCATCTTTCACACCCTATTAAGAATTTTTATTGTAGTTGCATGATATATTATAGATATAATGATATGAATAGATTATACATGGTTTTTACATTAAATTATTTTGAAAAATATGCACGTGTCTCATGGTTTTGTCACGGTTTAAAGTGTTGGGGAATTACACCCCCGAAGTGATGCCGACCACGATGATAATAGTAACCAAAAATGCGGAATAAAATAACCAACAAGAACACAAAGATTTACGTGGTTCACCCAATATAGGCTACGTCCACGGAGCACTGCAACTTTTATAACTGGAAGAAATATTACAACAAGTGTATACACCAATACACTCAATATTTCTCACACTCCCAACCCGAGTATACCAAGAAAATAATTTCTCTAACTCACACAAAGAGAATTCCCGCACTCAAGAAAAAAATACACTCTTTTTTCTATGCACTCTCTATTTATCAAAGCTAAAAAGCTTTTGATTTTGGGATACAATAACTGAAGGAATTGAGCTCTATTTATAACTAATTCCCTCGTCCAATTTTTAAAATCAATCGATGTGGGAAAAGATTTTATTATTATTTTATTTAATGTGGGTCCCACCACATTAAATAAAATCTTACCTAACAATTCTCCCACTTGAAGACTTGATTTCAATCATGTCTTCACACCATCAGTGCAGCAGCTCATACCTCCTTTGTTAGTCTAGGAGACCAACTGAAGTCAAACACAACTTCAGTTTTTCAATGATAACAGCCTTCGTGAGCATATCAGCTGGATTCTTGCTTCCAGGAATCTTCTCAAGCTTCAAGACTTCATTCACCTGATCTCTAAGGATCCCCATTCCAAGGATTTGCTTTGCAGCACCCAAATCCTTCAAAGCAAATTCCTTTGATAACTCTTTCTCGAGTTTATCAATCTGCTCCAGACAAGCTCCTGCTATCAACATATCATCTACATATATCAGTAGTATGATATAATAACCATCAAGCTTCACATAACAACAGTGATCAGCCTGATACCTCAGAAAACCATCATTATTCATTACACCATCAAACTTCTTGTACCACTGTCTTGCTTGTTTGAGACCATACAAGCTCTTCTGAAGTTTGCACACCATTTTCTCTTTCCCTCGTACTTCAAATCCCTGTGATTGATTCATTTCTTCATCTAGGTCACTGTGAAGAAACGCAGTCTTTACATCCAACTACTCCAGATGTAAATCTTCTTTTACCATCAATCCAAGTACAGTCCTGATAGTAGTTAACTTTACCACCAGAGAGAAAATATCAGTGTAACCAATGACTTCCTTTTCACCTTTTACACCAAGTATTTCTTTGTACCGCTTGCTACCGTCATGTTCTAACCGGTACTCCCACTTGCTATGTAAAACCTTTTTACTTTCAGGAAGTTCTGACAACTCCCACTTGTGATTGGATGACAGTGAATCCATCACATCTTTCATGGCTAACTCCCACTGTTTAAAAGTCTCATAAACATCCGATTTATTTTCACAAAATAAACCCAAAATTTCCTGCTCGAATCGTCAACAGTAGTGCCATAATATCTTGAGTGATCTCCAAGGGATGTCACAGGAGATGGTCCACATATATCAGTATGTGTCAGCTCCAAATCCGCTGGTTTCGGTTCTCTAACCTCTTTTGAAAAGCTCACCTTTTTCTGCTTTCCAAAAAATACAGCTTCACACAACTTGCTTTCAACGATCTTTAATTCCGATAGCTTTCCGTTTGAAACAAGCATCTTCATTCCCTTTTCACTCGTATCCCCAAGCCTACTATGCCATAGACTTGAATTAGCTCCAGCATCCACAGCCGCTAATTTATTTCTCAAACTGGAAGTCATATAAAGTGTTCCAGTTTTCTTTCCTCGAGCAACAATCATGGCTCCCTTTTTCACTTTCCAGGAACCATCACCAAAGGTCACCTTATGACCTTCGTCGTCAAGCTGTCCTACTGAAATCAGATTGTGTGTCAACTTTGGTACATGCCTTACTTTGTTGATTTTCCAGACAGATCCATTTGTCATCTTCATCCGGATATCACCCATACCAACAATTTCCAAAGGTTTTCCATCAGCCAGGAAAACTTTTCCGTAATCTCCCGCAATGTAATTATCGAATACATCACGATTACCAGTGGTATGAAACGAAGCTCCCGAGTCCATAACCCAAGAATCAACCGAGCTTTCCATGGATAGTAATAGAGCATCATGTACCTCCTCAGTAACAACATTAGCGTCGTTCTTTGTTGATCTGCAATTCTTTTTCAAGTGACCAGTCTCACCACAGCTCCAGCACTTCACATTCTTTTCAAAATTGCTTTTGTCTTTTCCGTTTCTCGACTTGGATCTACCATGCCATTGGTTAAAACTCTTTTCGTCACTCCTGCCCCTTCCTCTATTCTCGAGATTTAGAGCAGAACTTGATGATGTTCCTTCACCAGAATCCATCCTGCGAACTTCTTCAGCAAGAATTTGATCTCTGACATCATTGAATTGTAGCTTTCTTTTTCCAACAGAGTTACTAACCGCTGCCCGCATTGGTTCCCAATTGTCTGGTAAAGACGCCAAAAGAATAAGTGCCCGAATCTCATCATCAAATTTAATTTCAACCGATGTCAGCTGTGAAACAATCGTGTTGAATTCATTGATGTGTTTAGCCACCGATGCATCTTCTCTCATCTTCAAGTTAAATAACTTCTTCATGAGATATACTTTATTATTTGCCGATGGCTTTTCGTACATGTCCGACAAAATGGACATCATCTCCTCCGTTGTTTTTGCCTCCGCCACGTTATGTGCCACGTTCTTCGTTAGGGTCAATCGTATTACACCTAACACTTGTCGATCAAGAAGCTTCCAGTCATCATCCTCCATCTTTTCCGGCTTCTTTCCAGATAGAGGTTGATGCAACTTCTTGCTATACAAATAATCAATAATTTGTAGTCGCCAGAACGTAAAATCTGTACCGTC
Source organism: Primulina huaijiensis (assembly GCF_012295235.1). Classification (NCBI taxonomy): domain Eukaryota; kingdom Viridiplantae; phylum Streptophyta; class Magnoliopsida; order Lamiales; family Gesneriaceae; genus Primulina; species Primulina huaijiensis. The sequence goes on from NC_133309.1 coordinate 5,969,111, forward strand.
GAACTTGTTGATACTCGGTCCCGATCCATCATCTCCGGCCATCACTTCTCTAGCCTTAGCAAAAAGTCTAAAAAATCTTTTCTGATGTGGAAGATCAGACAAAGCTGCAACCACAGAGCATACTCAGAATTCTTAAGAATTTTCACAACAAGGCTCTGATACCAGTTGTTGGGGAATTACACCCCCGAAGCGATGCCGACCACGATGATAATAGTACCCAAAAAATTGCGGAATAAAATAACCAACAAGAACACAAAGATTTACGTGGTTCACCCAATATAGGCTACGTCCACGGAGCACTGCAACTTTTATAACTGGAAGAAATATTACAACAAGTGTATACACCAATACACTCAATATTTCTCACACTCCCAACCCGAGTATACCGAGAAAATAATTTCTCTAACTCACACAAGAGAATTCCCGCACTCAAGAAAAAAATACACTCTTTTTTTCTATGCACTCTCTATTTATCAAAGCTAAAAAGCTTTTGATTTTGGGATACAATAACTGAAGGAATTGAGCTCTATTTATAACTAATTCCCTCGTCCAATTTTTAAAATCAATCGATGTGGGAAAAGATTTTATTATTATTTTATTTAATGTGGGTCCCACCACATTAAATAAAATCTTACCTAACATAAAGGGGGTTGCCAGGTCTGACATTTGATGCATGATTTACAGCAGGATTGAAGTGGTTTTCAGTGCTAGGTTTAGATCTGGAACAGCCTTTGAGAGTGCCGATTGAATTGATGGCTTTAGGGGTCTGTTTCGTATCTATCCTGCATAGGATGAGGGGTGGTGGTGCAAGGGTAAGAAAACTGGACCATGGTGCAGATCTGGAGGGTCCGAGTCATGGTCTAGGAAGGCTCGAGCGCAGCTGGTCATAGTCCAAGATCAGATCGACAATCTTAGGTGCTAAGGTTTCATTTTGGGTGTTTCGAGTGAACCATGCACGACTGCTTGCATGGGACTCTAGGTGTAAGGCCCGAGATTTTATCAATTTAATCCGAGATTATTTAATTTATGAATTTTGGAATGATGAATTAGATTCCACAGTTTTTTTAATTAATTAGGATTGAAATGGAATTAAAAAGAGTAATGAAGACCAAATTGCAAATAGTGACGACTTCAAGGCCTAAAGTGCAATTATGGGATTTGAGGACACTTGTCCTCACCATACAACCTGATATATATATACTGTCATTTCCTTCATTCCCACAACAGGTACCGAGAGTTCATCCTTCAGAAATCCCTCAAGTTTTATTTTGTTTCAAGAATTCGATTTTGTATGTACCGGCGATCCGCTTTTTAATCCGAACACAGTTCTGAGATCCTCTCATCAAGAGCTATAACAGGACGTAAGTTTTATTGAGTTCTGTTATCATTTGAAATTATGATATTGGAGGAATTATTATGTGATCATTATTATGTGTTCTGGGAATACTAGACATCGTAGAATCGAAGTCAGATCGAAGAACAAGTTGATTTTGGAATTGTTATGATTTTCTGATTTTATCGATTGAAATTGAACAGATTTGGATTATTGATTGATTACAGATTGTAGCGGATATGGGTTATGATTTGTAATTGATATCTGTTGAGATTGCATTGACGGAGATATCGGCATTGTGCCGTTATGCCGTTGATTTTGAATTAGATTCAAATTGATCAGATTCAGTATTGAATTGGGAATAGAATGTTGATATTACTATTCTCGATATGTCATTTTAGATTGACAGAGACAGTCTTGAATTCATAATTTCCAATTCTTCAGACCGAGACTACGAACGAAAGGTATAAGTCGATGTTAACCGGGAGATTAACTTGAGTCAGATTGGACTCTAGTTTCCCTAAAACCACATACTTTATTTTATTGTAATTGTTTGACATTGATATGATTAATCTATTGATTTATAGAAAGTAGGGAATAGTCGATAGCTATTGAGCGAGAGTCATTGACAGAAGGGCCAGACAGTGATAGAGTGGTCATTGGCCCATTGCACATTGTTATAGATTAGCTTTGGCGGATATGCCAAGTCTGTGGCGGATATGCCAAGACACTTGATTATTGACTTATATCGATATTGCTTAGGGGCGGATCGACTCCTATCGCTGAGATTTGATATATGTGTTAATGTCCAGGAACCGGGATCCCTAGATTAGAGATGAGTCGAGTCGGAGATGACGAGTTAGAGAGTTTTATCTGTATTCACTAATGTATCATAAATTATGATTCATGTTCTGAATACATGGTTTATGCTTTTGTATATGATTTTATGCATCGCAGGTATACATTGCTTATACTGGGATTTTATTCTCACCGGAATTATCTGGCTGTTGTCGTGTTTGTATGTGTGCATGACAACAGGCGGGACAGGATCAGGGTCGAGGAGATGAGGAGAATCGTGATTAGAGTGGAGATTACGGACTTTGATGTTGATGTAAATAGGGTTGGAACATTTGACAGTTAGTTATTGAACCTGAGTTTAAATGGATGCTTGTTGTACAAGACTTGTACTTTTATATTGAGATGTATATGAGATTGATTTCACTACGTTCCGCATTTAAAGAAAAAAAAATTTTATGACCCAAATTACTTGATTAGTAAATTGATCCTAATGATGATTAAGAATTGAATTAGCGTCCGGGTCCCCACACTAGGCCTTGGTTAAATAGGTCCAGTAGGGTTCGCTAGGAATGTCTGGTTCGGTTCTGGTCCAGGCTGGTTGGGTGTAGTGTCAATTTTTTGGCTTGGAATACACCTAGGGCTTCAGTTCAATAAGTACAGAATTTCCAGAAGCGGTTCAGACATGATTCGAGGGTCTTAAACGGTATGAATATGGTTGTTTTAGGTCTGGTTATATGTCATTAAGTCATGGTTTAAATTTGAGAAAGTTCAGTTAAGTTTCAGGTTGATTCGGATTAAAACCGAGACTCCGGTGCAAGTTTTAAAATGAATTATAGAAGTTAATGCATGGGCTCGAATTTATATCTAAGAAATGATTATAAGTATGTTTTAAGGTGTCTTGATAAGTTCGTAAGGATTCGGGTCGAAGTTTTAAGGTCCAAGAGCAAAATGGTCAAATTAGGGTTTCAGGGGAAAAATAGCCATTTTACACCTGAATCGAGTTAGCAGTTCTGGCAGTGCCATGATAACTTAAAATGCATATTTAAAATGCTTTTATGTGAGTTATGAATATGAATTTTTATGATAATGATGAAAAATACGTTGCATGCTTGGTTTTAAGAAAATGTATGTATATGCATGAATTTTACAAGTGATGAATAAAAAAACATGTTTTTGAAGGAGGTTAGTTGGTTGTGATTAATACGAACCCGAACACGAACATGTAAGGCCAAGACTTGGTTGTCGGGTGAGAGTGTCGCTGATGTCCCTGCCACCGGGTACCACAGTTATACGTAAATGGATCCATCGACATAGAGCTGATACGAAAGTCACAACTAATTATCTGAATTTAGTAAAGGAAAATGAATACTTATATGATTATATGATATGACCCGATATGTTGATGTTGATGTTTATGTTTATGCTTTGAAAGATCACAAAACTTATTTTGGTTACAGTACTTTTCATTGTTGCATGATATATATATATGTACTTGTCATAACGGCTCATGTGTGTTGAGCCTTTAGACTCACCAGGTGTGATTGATGCTGGTGATCATGTGGATGAGGAGACTGGAGGCGCTGAAGACTGAGTAGACTGAGCTGGAGGTGCACGTGAAAACCTAAGGACCTTGCATTTCTTCCGCACAATATGATTTTTGAGACATTAGCTAAAACAATATTTTTAAATGTTTACGAATTTTTAATACATTGTTGATTTGACATATTTTTGGTAACAAGTTTGAGATTTTCTTTTAAAACAGTAGACTCTGAGATTGGTTACATTTTAAAGATTTGATAACTGCAGTTATTTTATTCAGTCGTTGGATGGTTTTTATACAGTGTAAGTTTCAAATTTTCCTTAGATTTATGTGGTTATGGTTTCGGCCATTACTTAAAAAGAAAAATTCTTTAGTATTTTAGCAGTACACGCTCCAGTAAATATTAACTTCAAACTATATTTTTTGACATGATCAAATAATCAAATTTGAGTTTTTAAAGGATAAAATCAAGTATTTCTATACTCGAATTATGTATTATTTGTACTAATTTAGGTATAACATTTTTACTTCATGAATATCATCATCAATTGCCACTCAATATTACCTTCAAATTATATATTTTGATATAAAAAATTAATTGAATTTTAGGATTTAGGAGTAAAATCAAGTATTTGTAGACTCGAATTAGATACTCTTTGTACTAATTTAGGCATCACATTTTAATTTCACAAATGACATCTAAGGTCCAAAATTAAGACGGCGTAATTCAATTGCATGCAAATCTAGGGAATATGGAAAATAGTTAATTAATTGATTTTAATTGTTAAATTGATTATGTGATATGTTTATATGATGTTTTAGTAGTTTTCTACTTAAATGCATTAGAATGTATTTTTAAGGGTTATTCGAGTTGCGATCGAGGAACGGATACCGAGTGCTGAAAAATAGAAAATAATTTTATTAAATAATTGTTTTTAATTATTTAAAATAAAGTTGATGCTTTTTCTTAATTTTGAAAATAAGGAGTTTTGATGTGATTTTATACGTCGGAAAGTAATTTTTATCGGTATTGGATTTTTAACAAAAATATGAACGTTTCGACAACTCGGCTATAATTTCACAAACTTTCCTACACAAAATATTTTAAATATGCATTAATGGGCTTAATGAGCCTAGTTTAGGTTACTAATGGGCCTAGGCTTGTTTACATGTTTAATTAACAAATAAATAAGCCTAAAACCTCCCATAACCAAAGCATAATACACGGCCCACACCCCTTAATCACTCAAACTCTTTATTCTCTCAAATTACACGGCACACACAAGGAAAAATTAAGAGAAAGTTTTGAAAATTTGCAAGGGTTTCAAGCCATCGTCTTCGTGTCACCGTTCTTCAATTCTTCAACGTTAATTCGTACGTAAATTACGCAAAAGCACATCATATTCTTCTCTTTACTCATCCATCACACCATATTATTTGTTTAAATATGTTCTGCATGAAAAACAACAGTTGATTTTAAATATTTTCGTATATGCATCATATGTTATTTTTAAAGCTTGTGTTTTAATCCAAAAATCATGAATTACATGTACCTAAGGGCTTGCCATGATTAGGAAGTGTTATGGGATTGTTTTACACAAGTTATAGGGTACTAGAACACACCCAAACACGTTGCACACAAGGAACTTCAAGCTGGAACCATCTCACGGTGTTGGGATGACAAGGGCTCGGGTTCAAGCTTTTTGTTGCATGGCTTGGTCTCGACTGAGACCATGACTGGCTAGGGTCATGTAAGGTGTCAGGGAAGGAGTCCTAGCCATGATTGGACTCGAGTCGAGGGGCTGGGGAGGATTCCTAGCCACCCGAGAAGGTAAGCGCAAGCGCGCAAGGGGGTGCTGCATCGCGCATGGCAGGATGGCTCGGCCAGGGGGCTTTGGGCTGGGCTTGGTCAAGTCCTTAGGGTCCGAGGAGGGTGCAAAAGAGTTTGGTTCAGGGGCTGGTCTGGTGGCTAGGTCCTAGGCGCGTAAACAAAGAGTCCTTGTCATGTGGGAGTTCTCGTCCGTGGTTTGCAGCTGGTGTTGTGGCTTTCGGTTGGGGCTAAGGTCAGGTCCTATGGGTGATAAGGGTTCACGAGGGTCCAGGGGAGGGCTGGTTCGATGTTGGCTCAGGCCGGCTCGAGCATGTCTCGGTAAAATTTGTAGATGGCTCGAAGGGTTTTAGGGTGGTTCGATTAGGGTTTTCTTTTGTTCTAAAAATTCGAAACATGGCTCACGGGGGGGCGAGTCGTGGTTCACGAGGGTTAAAATAATATAAAAAGTCGAAGTTTTTAATTTGGAAATTTTAGATTAAAGTTTGATTTAATTCGGGATTAAAACGCATTAATATGTTATATTTAAATATTAATTTAAAAATCATTGATTTAAGCTAAATAAAAATATGAGAAAATTATTGTAAGCTTAAATAATTATTTGGGATGGTCAAAAACATGAAATTTTACGTCTAGGGGTAAAACAATAATTTTAACCCGAAAATTAGTAAACGTCATGGCAATTCCCTGAATGCTGTTTTACATGTTAAAATGTTTATTTTAAATTTTTATGGATTTTTTTGATTTATTATGGACATTAAAAGATATGTTGCATGCTTGGTTTAAAAGAAAAACGTTATATGCATGTTTAATTTTTATAAGTGATGAAAATATGAAATGTGGAAGGAATTGAAATAATTGTGACTAATATGAATACGTGATACGATGATATGTTAATACGTAGGTCAAGGCTCAATTGACGAGTGAGAGTGTCGTTGATGTCTCTGCTGCCGAGTACCGTGGTTACATGTAGATGGATCCATCGCCCCAATACGAATACGAATACGAAAGTCACAATTAACGATCATATGTCGATATGAAAATGTTTACGAAAATGTTTATGTTTAAAGTTTATGCATCTTCATGAAAATGTTATTTTACGTACAAGTATTTTCACTGTTGTATGTGATCTGTATACGTATTATGTAGTTATCAAGATTATGGTGTGTTGAGTTTTTAGACTCACTAGGTGTGATCGATGCAGGTGAGTTTGATGTTGATGTAGTGGAGGTCTTGATGGGTGATCTGACTGGACTGAAGGTGCATGATAGACCTAATTTAGTTTTTGTGATGAGAATCAAAACCAGTAGGTGATATATTAGCAAAGCAGAACGAAGCTTAACTAAAACCAGAAGCAGAAGCGTAAAGTAACATAAAGCGTAACGAAAAGCAGAAGAAGTACTTAACGACGTTTGATCGTTACAAGTCTTAAATGTTACCGTTAATTTACATAGTACTAGTATTAATTACACCATTTAATATTGTACGAAGTCATTTAATACGTCTTACTTGTTTTGGTATAAAACAAACACTGATTATTCTGAAGTTTTCTGCAGGAACCTCTTTCGGTAATAAAGCTGATTCACTCATAAGTCAAAGAAGCTGTTTTGTTTATAGACGTTGGAATCAAGAATTCTATAGATATACAAAAACGACGACGATAATATTTTACAACAAAGAAAACATTCTCTATCATACAAACGTCGATTTGATAACTCAGAACTACTTATTATCTTCAAGCTCAATATACAGAAAAGCAACACACACTTTATAACATTTATATGATCTTTTGTGATCATTTTGTGCTGTTGTTTCTCACTTTCCTAAACAAGCTATTCACGTTACTATATCTTTCTGAGAAGAGTCTGTAATTTGGAAAAGAGTCCTTTCCAAAACCTTACTGTATTACTTGTGTTGTGTTGTGAAACAAGGAGTTTCAGTAGACAAAGGATAAGTCCTGTTGAAGTGGGTGTGTATAAGAGTTGTACTGTAAAAATCAAAGTCTTTTAGTGATATCTTCTGGAAACAGAAGAAGGGGAGACGTAGAAGATTTGATCTTTGAACTTCTAGAAACAATTAATGTCTACTGTTTTAATACTTTCACCCAATACCATCATATCGTTTCCGCACTTATTGTGATCTGCTGGAAATTTACTCGAACAAAATAAGTTGTAATCTCTAACAAGATTTCAGCACATTCGCAGAAACGTCAAAAAAAAAAAAGAGTTTATTCAGCCCCCCTTTAAACTCTATATCGATCCCCAACAATGCACATAACCCGAGGATCAGCGCTTATCTTTCCCCACTTACGTTTATGTTTATGTTATGATTAAAGATATTATTACGACATTTATTATGATTTTGAGTGGTTTTGAGAAGTTGTTAGTTTTACAAATTTTGCTAAGTTAGGAGTTGCAAACGATTGACGATTTTATGTTTCAAACTATTTCCTTTGGACTTTTAAATGTTTCTTGGTTGTTTTATTTTAAAAATGGTGCAAAATATTTTATAAATATTTATATGTAATTCGGCCGAAAATGTGATAAGTTTAAAAAAAATATCTAGTGCTTTTTAAGAAAACGAGCAATGGACGTTTCATGAAATATCAAAAGTCATTCAATATTACTTGAAATTATATTTTTTATATCCCAAAATAATTAAAATTGAGTTTTAAAAGGATAAAATCAAGTATATGACAGATCAAATTAGATATTAAGTTTACCAATTTAGGTACCACATTTTTTATTCACAAATCTCATCATCAAAGGCCACTCAATATTAACTTCAAACTATATGTTTTGATATCCTTAAATAATCGAATTTGAGTTTTTAAAAAGTAAAATCAAGTATTTGTGGAATCGATTTATGTACTTTTTATTAATTTATGTATCACATTTATACTTCATGAATGTCATCATCAATGCCACTCAATATTAACTTCAAACTATATTTTGGCATCTCAAATAATTGGATATGAGCATTTAGGGAGTAAAATCAAGTATTCGTAGATTCGAATTAGATTATCTTTGTATCAATTTAAGTATCACATTTTAACTTTACGAATGTCATAATCAAAAGTCACTCAATATTACTTGAAACTATATTTTTTTACATCCCAAAAATAATCAAAATTAAGTCTTAAAAGGGTAAAATCAGGTATATGTAATATAAAATTAGGTACTGTTTGTACTAATTTAGTTATCACATTTTTAATTCATAAATTTCATAATCGAAGGCCACTAAATATTAACTTCAAAATATATATTTTGACATACTCAAAAAATCTAATTTGAATATTTAAAGGGTAAAATCAAGTATTTGTAGACTTGAATTATGTCTAATTTGTATTAATTTAGATATTGTATTTTTACTTCACGAATGTCATCATCAGTACCACTCAATTTTAACTTCAAACTATATTTTGACATATTCAAATAATTGGATATGAGTATTTAGGGAGTAAATTCAAGTATTTGTAGATTATAATTAGATACTATTTGTACCAATTTTTAGGTATCATATTTTAGGTTCACAAGTGACCATCAAAAATCACTTAATATTACTTGAAACTCAAGTATCTTTTTTAATACATTTGAAGTATTTAAATAGCCAAATCAAAGATCTGGAACCCCAAAATAGGTACTTTATCAGTCAAAATAAGTAGATTTTTAATTTCATTATTAGTGAAAAACCGTGTTTTTTTCAAAAATTAGATGACATGAATAAGTCATCTTAACGCATTTTAAATGAAAAGACTAACAATGACTGAATTTATGGTCATCGTTCGAAGATCCAGTGTTTTCTTACACATTTGGAGTATTCAAAGAACCAAATCAAGCATCTGAAACTTCAAAATAGGTACTTTGTAGGTCAAAATAAATATTTAATCTTATTTCATGACGAGTGATGAATTATGTTCTTTTTAAAAGAAAATGTCATGAATAAGTCATCCTAATTTATTTTAAATGAAAATACCAACAATGACTGAATTTGTGGTGATTACTCGAAAAATATAGTATTTTATTATATATTTGGAGTATTCAAATAGCGAAATCAAGTATCTGAAATCCCATAATAAGTGCTAATTTTAGGGCTGGGAAAATATACCGAAATATCGAAATACCGTACCGAAAAAATACCGAAATTACCGAAAAAATCGATATACCGAAAATTTCGGTACGGTATCATACCGTACTGAAATTTTCGGTATCGGTATCGGTACGTAATTATTTTTTTTCGGTATTTCGATATATACCGAAATACCGAAAATAAATTTTTTTTTTATTATTTTTTAAAATTTAAGTTCGGTATACCGATAATATTTTCGGTATACCAACATTTTTTCGGTATACCGAAAAAATTTTCGGTGTCGGTACGGTATCCGGTATGAACTTTTCCATATCGAAAATTCGGTATACCGAATATGCGGTATACCGAATTTCCGGTATCGGTACCGGTATTGAAAAATTCCACACCGATATTTACGGTACGGTATACGGTATCGTAGTTTGGTACGGTATACTGTACCGTACCCACCCCTAGCTAATTTTGCAGATGGAGAAGACATAATTATTTTGATGGAGAGAATTATATATTTATTTTAATATTAAAATGCAAAAATATAAATTTGGGTTTGCAGGAATTTAAAACTAAAATTATAATATTGTCAGATACTGATTCTTAAAAAATTATGATTAAATAATGAATCTTAATTCAAAATTGGCGGAAGAAATCTTCACAAATTTGCCCATAATTTAAAAGGATAAATAACAATATTCAAATTATATTAAAAATGGAAAACATGCTTATTATCCTTTTTCCTTCTGCTTTCTAGAGCAGAGGAAAAAACAAGGCAGGCAACTCAAAGTCTCAATCCCGTGAAAATCCTCGACTCCCCGACGAAATTCGGTGTCAATTAATGTAAGTTTCCCAGTTTTCTTCTAATTTCTTCCAAATTTCGATGAGAAATTCGAATATACTAATGTCTTGAAATTGAGCGTGGTTATGTAAGTACAAATCTCTGTGTTGGTCTGTTCCGGGGGCTGCTTTTCAAAATTTTAAACAAATTTATTCTGTAATTTTTTTATTTAAGGATTAGAGAATAACCCAGTTGAGATACTTTTGAGAATTTTATGAGAAAGTTCCTAGTTTAAATAACCATCACTTGATGAAGGACTTTTATGAATATCTCAGTCGAGATACGTGCTGCCTAGTAGTGTTTCTTCCAAGATTTTGGTGCCGGAATGGTGTTTGATTCATGAAATAGCTGCAAATATGTGCCCCTTGAGTTGGCAGCTTTCTTTTGTTGTAAAATTCTCTTGGTTCCTTGGCTCAAATTCTTTGTATTTGTGAATATGATTTTGTAACTGGTAAGATTGTGCTTTGTCTAAATTTTCACCAAGAAATGAAAAGATACACCTTGCTACAAATTGGCACACAACACATTTCGATCTAGGATCTTCAATTCTGCAAGTGATGATGGTTGCGTTTTGTGTTATCGTGCATGTAGAATCGACCTGAAAATTTCTGGAATAACTTAAGAATTTCCTATATTCAAATTCATCCAATGTTTTGGATGATATTCCTGATTGGTATTGGAAACCTTGACTCATTATGTGCAATTTCGGTTAACGAAATCTTACAAAAACAGGATTCGTAAGGGAATGGATAGCATAAATTGTGCAAATTTTGCGACTCCAGCAAAACATCATATTAGTGTATAACATTGCTAGAGTATTACATATTTTGACATAATCAGTGAATCATAATCCGAATTCTAACTTTTGAAGGAAAATTTGAGATGCTCCTAATAACTTCTAGTTGATGTAATATACGGAGATAAATAAAGATAGAAGAAGGCCTCATTCGTCATAATTTCTACCTGAAGTCAAGCTCTAAAACTCGAGTGACTTCTCAAATTAACTGTAAATGTTTCTCTAAGTTCATGTAGCAATTGTGCAATATTGTTGGTTGTATTGCAGATCGGGATAAGTTCCCTTATTATTTTCAATGGTTGAATCCGCAAAACCAACTATAGATCAGTATCTCTTGGGTGATGGTTACCATTAGATGTACATAATCTCTGGTTTTCTTAGTTCAATCGTGAACATTGTGAATACCGTTTCAAACACTCTTGTGGTAGATACTATAGTCTTTAAAATAGTACATGACTGGATTTTCATTTGGAACTTAAAATACTAAAATGAATAGGTAATTATCATTGAAATGTCCCTTGTTCTTAGTTATTCACAGTTCCAATGATGTAATCTAGCTCTATTGATTGTAACAACATGCATGTTGATGGGAGCATTAAATGTAGTGGGATATTTAAGAGATTGAACCTTATCTCAAATAAATAATAAAGATTTTTTATAGTGCTGTTATTTCTCGTCAGCTGACATAACTATTTGTTGATGAAGATTCGTTTGTGTAACTGTACTGAAGTGACTGTGAACATCGTGCTTGTTTCATTCGAGTCGTCAACCCATAAAATCAGGTATGTTATCACCGGATAACATATGACATGTATTTTGTGTGGAATGTTATATATTTTCATTATTCCTACGTGACAAACGTGTTTTAAATTAAAATATATTTGTTTCATTCATTGTTATATCGGTGCATAAAATAAATCATGTTTTGTATATACACAATTTTTATATTATCACATTGATTCATTTCACATTGTAGGCATCAAACCTTGATCTTTGTTGAGCCATATTATGTTTATTTGGATTTGGACGAGTTTTGAATGGCGTGGGACTGTGACTGGCTTGTGATGTTAATATTGGCCGAAAGCCAACAGTATGTCATATTTCAGCCAACAGTACGTCGTAGTCCAAATGTCGAAGCTGGTGGTATCTAGGAGCGATCAGATGGGGAGGTAGAAACTAAACCGAGCAGCCACTCATTATACATCACTGTGTTATATTCGAGCATAATTACCATTATTGGCTTCCGATATTCCTCAAATGTTTATCTAATGTTGCTCTTCATATCATGCATTGGAATTCCCTAAAGTTCTTATTCGGTTTTATATTAGTCATTTCATATTGGACATGTTCTCATGTAGCGCCCTTACCGTAGCCACTACTAAACAAACTGATAAGCTTGCATTATTAAAACATGATAACAACAATTAAACATGGAAACCAAATAACTTAGTTATTTTACAACCCAAACAAAAACAAAACAATAATATCAGTCTTAATCGTTAATACAACCACATATAATTCATATTCTTGCACGAGAATATGAGAAAACAAATAAAACCTCAACTAGATCACCACTGAAAACCCAACTGCTCTAGCCACTACTCTGGCCGTCCGAACCGTCCAACCTAAGACCTGTCCCATGGAATGGGTGTTCAAGATGAAAACAAGGACGTGAGCGACAATCGCCTAATTTGAGAATGTACGAGTATACAAACCAATATGATGCATGTGAAATACAATATGCTCGGATATCAAGGATCAAGTCAAGAATATCATGCTCAGTCTAGAGGCGCCTAAGTTTGTAGTCTCTGATCTGCCAACATGTTTTGGCTCCGAGACTTATTGAGCCCAGTTACTCCAAAATTATCAGGCCCACTAGATGAAGAAATGGACAAGCCCCAACCCAAGATTGTAAACGTGTATGTTAAGAGGACTGGGAAAACACATGAGAGAAAAATATAAAATGAGAGGGAGGTTGGGTAGAGAGAGGTATTCAGTTATACTTTCTGTTGAGTGAGTCACTGGCAATCTGCTAGTGTGGGAGAGTGATTGTAACGGAGTGAAAACTCTGGATTGTTATCTCAGTGGAATAAAATAGTATATTTTCTTTTATTTGTTGGAAATTCATCCTTGTTGCATTCTGGAGGATCATAACATTGGTCCGACCTGCCGGATTCGAAGGAGCGGCGGAATACAATGGCCAGCACTCGTTCAGAAACCTAGATGGAGAGCATGGAAAAGGCGTTGATGGGGGTGCAAGGCGACATGTCACAGTTGCAGGGTAGATGGATAGGATCGATAAAGCTGTGGAGGGATTACTGATTCTGAGAGAAATGATGGAAAATATGATTAGGGGACAAGGGGGAGTGGCTGTTATTAGCAACGAAGGTGGAGGCCAGCATGGTGTAGGAAGCGAGATGCATGGAAGAAATGAGAGCGTAGCATGCCAGGTAGGGGAGCGAGAAGAAGTTGCCGAGAAAGTGAGAATAGCATTTAAAAAAATTGAATTATCTGGGTTTGAAGGTGAGGATCCTTTGGGATGGCTGGGGAGGATGGAGCAGTACTTTGAAGTCCATGATACGCCTCTGAAATGTAGGCTCAAATTGGCTTACATTTGTGTGCATCATACCACCGTGCATTGCTTCCGATGGATGAAGGTGAGGATCCCAAACATGAATTGGGACAGATTTGCGGATGAACTGATCAAGCGATACAGTGTATATGATGCCAATCCTTTCGAGCTAATGGCATTGCTAAACCAAGGCCAACAATCGATAAACGCTTACATCGACCGTTTTGAGATGTTAGTTTCACAGATTGGTGATGTCCATGAGGATCAATCTTTGGGCTACTACATGTGCGGGTTGAGGGAAGTGATACGACAGAAGATGATTGTGGACGTGCCCCGAAGAATGGATCGGGCGATTTTGTTGGCAAGGGGGCTGGAGAGGGAATTGTATGGGACGGCGGTGGATCGGGGAAAAAATAAATTGGGATCGGGCCTGAGGTATGAACAAAAATCGGTAACTAATGTGGGCTGGGCCAATTATGCTCAAGTGCATGATAGGGACCATAACAAAAATTACCCATAGTCCAATATCAATGCAAGGACAGTGAGTCCAGAAGAGCAAAGGATACGAAATCCACTTACACCGCAATCTTACGGTGGTGGGTCTCTGGGTGACTCAGGAGGAAGTGGTGGAGGAGATCGAGGTAGAGAGACGACGAGGTTGCCATATCCAAAAAATCGAGATGGCAGGATTGTGTCTCATCAGGAGTTCTTGCACAGGCGAGAGAAGGGTTTGTGTTCTAAATGTGGGGAACCCTACCACCCGATGCACCGATGTGCCAACAAAAGTCTAAGAGTGACGATTTTAGCGGAAGAGTAAGGAGAAGACAGTGAGTGGGAGCAACTCGAGATAGAGGAATAAATGGAAGAGAGGGTGCGGGAAGCAGAGGAGACGGTGGAACCCAACGCTGAATACAATACTCTAGAGTTACCATTATATTTTGTTAATGGCATAAATCATCCACAAACCTTGAAGATGAGGGCGAAGGTTGCTGGTCGTGAGGTAGTAGCAATGGTGGACAGTGGTGCAAACCACAACTTCTTTTCAAAAAATTAATAGCAGAGTTGGGGCTCGTAATGGACAAGAGCGTGTTTTTTGGGGTGTGTCTTGGGGATGGGTTTCGCGTATCGTGTCAGGGGGTGTGCAGAGAGTTGGAGGTGGATGTGGGGCAATGCCAAATTCAAATTGATGGGTACTTGTTTGAGTTAAGAGGTATTGATATCATTTTGGGAGTTGACTGGATCCGTACATTGGGTGATGTGTTGCTGAATTGGACTAAAATGGAGATGCGATTTAGCTGGCGTGATCAAGCAGTGATCTTGTAAAGGGATCATCCCTTAGTAGATCTATGATATCCTTCAAGGAAATTGCCAAAGTTAGTGAGGTGGAATTCTGTGTAGCAGTGTTAATCAAGTGGAATGAAAGTGAAGAGAAGAGGGGTGGTGCAGATAGTAGGGAAGGTGAGGAAGCAATGAACAACATTTTTGTTAAATACGAGGGGATGTTCCAGGAACCTCGTGAATTACCCCCTAGTAGGCGATGGTTGTGGGCCGTTCATCAGGAGGATGAAATTGAACGTATGGTGGGAGAAATGCTGAAATTGGGAGTGATATAAGTCAGCAATAGTCCATACTCGAGTCCGGTTATACTAGTACTGGTAAAAAAATATGGGAGTTGGCGTTTTTGCATCGACTACCGAGCGTTGATCGACATTACCATTGCTGATAAGTACCCAATTCCAGTGGTTGAGGAGTTATTTGATGAGCTGCATGGAGCGACACATTTCACCAACTAGACCTCAAATTTGGATACCACTAGATTCGAGTTCAAGCTACCATTATGCATAAAACAACGTTTAGGGCGCATGAAGGCCACTGCGAGTTTTTGATCATGCCTTTTGGGCTAAAAAACGCTCCGGCCGCTTTCCAAGCAACCATGAATGAAGTATTTCGCTTATTTGCGAAAATTTGTATTGGTTTTCTTTGATGATGTTTTGATTTACAGCAAGGGTTGGGAGGAACATGTGCGACATGTGGAAGTCGTGTTGGAATTATTACAGCGACACAAGCTGGTTTTGAACACAAAAAAATGACAGTTCAGGTTGAGACAGGTTGAGTATCTGGGACATATAATCACGACCAAGGGGGTAGAAGTGGATCCTAATAAGGTTGATAGTGTGATACATTGGCCGCAGCCACAGAACACAAAAAGGATGGGGGGATTTCTGGGGTTGATGGGATATTAACGGAAATTCATCAAGGACTACGGTAGATTGATAAACCACTCACTGAGCAATTAAAAAAGAATAATTTTGGGTGGAATGAAAAAGCCCAAGAAGCTTTCGAGGTGCTAAAACAAGCTCTCATTACTGCTCCAGTGCTGAGAATTCCCGATTTTTCTAAAGAATTTGTGGTAGAATGCAGGGGTGGGAGTAGGGGCAGTGCAGGTTCAAGAGGGCAAGCCTATTGCTTTTTATAGTAAGGCATTGGCAGATCGAGCATTAACCAAGTCTACATATGAGAGGGACTTAATGGCATTAGTGTTGGCAGTCCCACACTGGTGTCACCATCTGCTGGGACACAGTTTTCTAGTGGTAACTGACCACAAGCCCTTAAGAAACTTATTACAAACCACCCCAGACCAGCAATACTAGCTGACCAATTTGTTGGGCTTTGAGTTTGAAATAAAGCATAGGGTTGGGGCAGATAATGGGGCAGCGGATCCGTTGTCTCGAAGAGAGGAAATTGGAGGATTGAATGCTTTAACAAAAGCGGAATGGATGGGAGTAGAAGAGATTCGAGAGGCTGTGAACAATGACCCAAGACTTAAACAGATCGTAGAAAAAGTGGGAATGGCTCAAGACAGTAGCAAGCATTACTCCCTGGTTAATGTGTGCTTGCTATTTAAAGGAAGATTAATAGTTCCTCGGACATCACTGTGGGTTTCAAAGTTGTTAATTGAATTCCAAGAATCGCAAATAATTTCTTTTGGCCAGGGATTAAGAAAGATGTCTATAAGTTCGTGTCTGCGTGTGGAATGTGTCAAAGACAAAAATACGAAGATGCTACACCTGCAAGGATGCTGCAACCCTTGGCCATTCCAGAAGCAGTCTGGGAAGACTTTGCTATGGATTTTGGGCTGCATAAGTCGAAGGGTTTTGAAATGATCTTAGTAGTGATTGACACACTATCTATGTATGGACACTGTCTACTTCTTAAACACTCGTACATTGCCAGCTCTATTGCTGAAATTTTCACACGCAATGCGGTCAAATTACATGGGGTCCCAAAGACGATTGTCAGTGATAGAGATGCGGTGTTCACGAGTTTATTCTGGCCCGAACTGTTTAGGCTACATGGGACTCATCTTAAAATGAGCACGGCCTACCATCATGAGATGGATGGACAATGTGAAGCCTTGAACAAATGTGTGGAGACGTATTTGCTTTGTTTCTGCTCCGAACAACCCAAGAGTTGATCACAGTGGTTGCATTGGGCCGAGTGTTGGTACAACACTTCCTAACAAATTGCCGCTGAAATGACCACATTTGAAGTCGTGTACGGATGGAGACCTCCTGCTTTAATTAAGTTTCTACCTGGGGAAACTAAGGTATCCGCAATCTCACAAGCATTGATGGACAGGGATGAACTTCTGAGGCAGCTCAAGTATAATCTTGAGCGGGCTCAACAGCGGATGGCCAAGTACACTAACAAAAACCGTAGGGAGGTCCATTTTCAAGAAGGTGATTTGGTGTATCTGAAGATATGACCACACCGCCAGAATTCAGTTTGTACAAGGGTGTTTCAGAAGCTCGCAACTAGGTACTATGGACATTATCAGGTTTTGAAGAAAGTCAGGCCGGTGGCGTATTGTCAGAAGCTACCGAGGGGTCCAAGATACATCCAGTGTTTCATGTGTCATGTCTAAAAAGGGCAATAGGTGGAGACCCCAATGAAATTAAGTTGCCTAGTGAAGTGGACGCTGATTTGTTTCTCACATTTGAACCTGAAGGAATTTTGGCTGAAAGAACTAAACGAGTAAAAAAGAAGCCATGCAAACAATTACTGGTGCGGTGGAAGGGAAGGACGGATGAGGATGCTACGTGGGAAAACAAGGAAGATTTCACAGCAGAGTTTCCTGAATTTTGCCTTCAGGACAAGGCGATTCTTGATGAGGCTCGGCATGTTATGGCCCCAGACTTATTGAGCCCAGTTACTCCAAAATTATCATGCCCAATAAATGAAGAGATGGACGGGCCCCAGCCCAAGATTTTAAATGTATATGTTAGGAGAGGGAGGAGGAAAACATGTGAGAGAGAAATATAAAATGAGAGGGAGGGTGGGTAGAGAGAGGTATTCAGTTATACTTTCTGTTGATTGAGTCACTGGCAATCTGCTAGTGTGGGACAGCGATTGTAACAGAGTGAAAACTCTGGGTTGTCATCTCAGTGTTCTTTTATTTGTTGGAAATCCAAATATCTTATTCCTAGTTGCTTTCGGGAGGATCATAACAATACTCATCATCAAGATGTGGACCTACAATATCCAGGGTCATCATAGCCCGCGGGTCAAGTCGGACACTGTAGTTCTCGATACTTAACCGTCCACAAAATAGAACATGCCTGAGCGGCCCAAATGAACTATGTATATCTCAAAAGATATCAGACCTTACGTTATATGTCATACATGATATATCAAAGCAGTAAACATGTATCATGTCACAGATAAATATGCAACGTACAAGTGTGTATTTACGCTTGGATGTTTCATTCAGTACATCACGTACCTCACTAAAACAATCTAACAGAAAGTCTACTCATTTGAACCTACACAATACAAACATATTAAAATCACCATCATGCCTGATCCAGAATCACTAAACATGCTTCAATGTTCTTCCTAATGATCCTAAAATCACTATTTAAGGCTGTAGCATTATACATGCGTCCGTCGTCAGCCTGCTGATGACGTCTCGACCTGCGTGTCTCGGTTCACCGACTCTTCCTCGAGTTGACACTAGCTACGAAACTTCTCGACACTAAACTGGACTAGAAACTGGCTAAAAACCTAAGATATATGGCTAGAACTCGAGAGAGATAAGTCGAGGGAAAGTGGTGTAGGAAACAAATGAAATCAGCTTCTATTTATAATGTGAAGACCCGAAATCTTGCAACGAGAAAACCTGTATATGTCATAGGAAATTTCAGCTCATTTTGGCACAACATTTTTTTTAGTTTCATGCAATCATAATCCTGAAAATTTGAATAATCATTTTTTCCTCATTATTGACCATTATCACCATTTTAATGACTAATTTCGTGGGGCCCTTAACTCCTTATCTTTATTACAATGCAATTTGATTAGAGTTAATTAATTACAGCGGAAAAAAAGTAAAATTTTTCTTTACAATGAGCCCAAAATGGGACAACTATAATTATAATAATCAAAATAGTAAATAATATAATCTCGTTTAAACATATCATATCATTAAATATGCCCACATATAATCAAAATCAACTACATACAACGACTCATATACTCGGGATATGCCCCGTATATAGATACATATATACACTGGGATAGACAACAAAACCTCAATTCAGATGTGACTCCCTCCAGAAGTACCATCTCCGGTCTCTTGATAACCTGGAGGACCTGCCAATGTCCACACACAAAGACTACAACAGCCGCCCCTTGGAGGTGGGCAAAAGCTCCGTATGAAACAACCATAATATATACAACATGTATCTACACAATGATATATGATATGCAATGCATGCATGTCGTGGGGATATCAGGTCAAATGCCTATCCACTGAGCATGCATCAGAACCAATCAAATCGCTATCAAATCAATGCTCGAGCTGACACACCGGCCTCAATCAAGTATAGGGGATCATCGTATGATCGCGTCGGCAAAGCGGCATCAAATCCCAAATCTCAATTAATCAATCATATGGGCCACGAATGACTATATTATTAGGGCCACATAATGCCAAACATAACATCATGCTCACAAATCCCAGAATCAAATCCAATGATATAAAGATATCCAAGGATCATAGCTCAACGTGCATGTCATTTATCGATGTATGAATAAAATGATGTATGTTAACAAAATAGTTATGTAATATATTGATATCCAATCATTAATGTCATGTATGCCGCATCGACTCAACAAATAAGGTATATAGATACATAATCTCAGTCAAACCATTGACACAGATACCTGTCGTATGTTACTCGGTAGCAACATACCTCAATTCTTCTTCTCCAGCCAATGCAGCTTTAAGATTTCAGTATAGAAAATCTATCTACATAGTCTGAATATTCATCCCAATCAATGAATCCATTCAATTCCAATCAAAATTCAAGTTTCCAAAATCTATTGAAACTTTGAAAATTCATATAAAATCGAAATCATAACGTAATTCTATTCCGATTTTGAAAATTAGTTTCTTGTCAGTTATTCTATCGCATATATCGAAAACCAACTTCAAATACATGCTATTCCATCGATTCAAGAAATAAAAGTCATGAATTGAGAAGAAAATCACCTCAAAAGAACGCTCTCAACGCGATGATTCCGAATATTTAATTTGTTTCGAATTTTGATAACGTTTCGAGGTAGGTGCAGACGATAGAACTCGATTTCCTCGTTTGTCTCTCAAAGCGTCCGAAGGAAAGAAGAAGAATTACAGAAAGGAGCTCATTCTGATCAGCCTTAATTTATGTTCAGGCGGTACGCGCCGGGGCGGTAAAAAACTGGCGCCCTAGCGCGCCGAGTTCTGCCGAGCAAATTTTATTGTGCCGCGTTGGGGCTGTACTGAAATCTCGCCCTAGCGCACTGGGTTCTGTCCAACATGCCTTGATATTGCCGCGCTGGGGCGCACAAGAAGTAGCGACCTAGAGCGCCATGATCGGTCCGGAACGTTAGTTTTCGAATTAGCGAAAGTGGTCAACATGAAAGTTGTAGATCTATGTCTTGGCTTTTATATGCAAGGGACCTTACTCAATTTGGATATTGGACGCGAAAGTTACGCTCATTCTCCCAAAATGTGTCAGTGGAAGGACTTCAATGCACACAATACATTGCGGGATAATTTTGCCCCTATTTCCAAATGGATTTGAACAAAACTCAAAACATGAAAGTTCTAGTACTATGTATTAGCTTTTTAATGAAATTGGTTTCACTTCATTTGGACTAATACTCATATCATTATCAAAATATATTTTCTCTAATAACATAACAATCTCATGAAATATCGATAATCAAAGTATGATTTACGATAATATGATGCACGGTCCTTACATATCTCCTCCGCTTAAAAAATTTCGTCCTCGAAATCTTAAGTGTCTATATATACATAACCTCGGCAAACATATAATATGTCACCAATTATGGTACATATCAAAACTAAAATCAGTAAATAGATCATCATATATTGAATACAATAGAATAGATGGAATCGAATCAAATAAGTGCATTATGATTCTCGCAACTTGCTTTCTGATTCCCACGTTGATTCTTCTACACCATGTCGTGTCCATTGTACTCGTACTAATGGGATCACTTTGTTACGCAATATTTTCTCCTTTTGATCCATAATGCGAACAGGTTGCTCAACATAGAAAAGTGAAGGATCAAGCTCTACCTCATCAGGTTGAAGCACATGTGATGGATCTGGTTCATACTTCCTTAACATAAAAACATGAA
Organism: Primulina huaijiensis; assembly: GCF_012295235.1. Classification (NCBI taxonomy): domain Eukaryota; kingdom Viridiplantae; phylum Streptophyta; class Magnoliopsida; order Lamiales; family Gesneriaceae; genus Primulina; species Primulina huaijiensis. The sequence goes on from NC_133309.1 coordinate 5,990,609, forward strand.
ATACATCATGAATGACAGATAAAGCTGGTGGCAATGCCAGCCGATAAGCAAGATCCCCAACTCGATCAAGGATCTCGTATGGACCAACCTATCGAGGAGATAATTTTCTTCGTATGCCAAATCGAACAGTGCCTCTGAAGGGAGATATTTTCAAAAACACTTTATCACCTTTCTGGAATTCTAATGGTCGTCTTCGTTTGTTAGCATAACTCGTTTGACAATCCTGAGCAACTTTCATTCGCTATTGAATCAACTGAACCTTGTCATTCATTTCATGTATCATTTTAAGTCCAGTCAGTTGTCTGTCACCAATTTCATCCAAAAATAACGGTGATATACATCGTCTCCCATATAAGGCTTCAAAGGGTGTCATACCGATACTCGTTTGGAAGCTATTATTATAAGATAAGAAAATTCTACCAATGGTGAGGCATCTTGCCATCCCATTTTAAAATCCATCAGAACTGCCCGTAACATATCTTCTAACGTTTGAATTGTACGCTCCATCGGCCATCAGTTTGAGGATGATAAGCAGTACTAATCGCCAAATGCGTATCCATAGCTTCTTGGAAACTACCCCAGAATTTAGAATCAAATCTGGGATCACGATCAGATACAATCGAGACTGGCACACCGTGCAGTCTCACAATATTCTCGATGTATAAACGGGCCATTTTCCTTTACGGATAAGTTCGTTCATACGGAATGAAATCTGTAGATTTCGAAAGCCGGTCGATAATAACCCAAATAGCATCACAACCTTTGGGCGAATGAGGTAAATGAGTCACAAAGTCCATAGCAATATGTTCCCAATTCCATTTTGGAATTTCTAGACTATGGAGTAATACTCCCGGTTTCAATCTCTCGGCTTTCACTTGCCGGCAGACAAGACATTTCGAAATAAATTCAGCAATGTCCTTCATACGTCTCCCACCAGAATTGAGGTCTCAATGTCAAATACATTTTTCGGCGTCCAGGGTGAATACTGTATTTGCTACAATGTGCTTCACAAAGAAGGGCATATTTAAAATAAAAATTATCAGGGACTACCAGCCGACCATTAAGTCGTAAAGAAACATCAGAAGCAATCTGAAATCTAGAATGATGTCTTACAGATACCAGTTCTTTAGATTTTTGAATCTGAGCATCGTTTCGTGGGGCCTTTCGTATTTTCGATATCAAATTAGGCTCAATTTGCAATGCCGAGACAGTGACATAATTCTAATTCGAGTGAAAAGTCCAACCAGAAATACATATATCTTCGTGTACTTTGGCGACATTAATAGAGGCTAAAACAGAGTCATGAACTTTACGACTAAGGGCATCCACAGTAACATTCACCAATCCTGGGTGATACTGAATCTCACAATCAAAATCTTACAGGAGATCCGTCCACCTGCGTTGCCTCATGTTCAAATAAGATTGAGAAAAGAGATATTTCAGACTCTTATGATCAGAATAAATACCAAACTTTTCTCCGTATAAATAACGACTCCAAATCTTCAGAGCAAACACAATAACGGCCAATTCCAGATCATGAATAGGGTAACGAGTTTCATGAGATTTTAATTGACGAGACGCATAAGCAACCACTTTGCCATGTTGCATCAGAACACAACCCAAACCTTTACCAGATGCATCTGTATACACCACAAATCCTCCGGTACCCGAGAGAATAGTAAGCACAGGTGCTGTCGTCAATCTTGTCTTAAATTCAAGAAAACTAGTTTCGCATTCATCCGACCAAATGAATTTCTGATTCTTCTGTGTCAGTTGAGTAATAGGTTTAGCTATTTTCGAAATCTTTCAATAAAACGACGATAATAACCAGCTAAACCCATGAAGCTACGGATTTCAGGTACATTCGTAGGTCTAAGCCAATTCAATACAGCTTCAACCTTAGCAGGATCAACAGATATGACATGTCTCGAAATAACGTGACCCAAAAATACTAATTTGTCAATCCAAAATTCACATTTAGACAATTTAGCATATAAATGGCTATTGCGAATAGTTTGAAGTACTAGTCTCAAATGTTCAGTATGCTCTTTTTTTGATTTCGAATATACAAGAATATTTTATCAAAAAATACGATAACGAATTGGTCAAAAACTCTCGAAAGACATGATTCATTAGATCTTTGCCATACCTGGTACGAAAGCAGTTTTAGGCACATTTTCTTCTCGTACTCGTACTTGATGATAACCAGAACGAAGATCAATCTTAGAGTATACAGAAAACCCTAAAGCTGATCAAATAAGTCATCAATACGAGGAAGTGAATACTTATTTTTCACAGTAGCCCGATTCAATTGCCTATAATCAATACACATTCGTATAATACCATCTTTCTTTCGAACAAATAAAACTTGAGCTCCCCAAGGTGATACACTCGGTCGAATATATCCTTTATCGAGAAGATCCTGCAATTGTTCTTTCAATTCTTTCAAATCCAGAGGTGCCATGCGATAAAGAGCTTTAGAAATAGGCGCAGTCCCCAGTACAAGATCAATACTAAATTCAACTTTTCGATGAAAAGGAAAATCGGGAATCTCATCGGGAAATACATCCGGGAACTCTTTAGCAACAGGAATATCAGATAAAGAGAGTTCTATTTTCGATACATCAACAGCATAGATAATATAACCCCCATCCCCCCTAAGCAAAAGCCGGGACATTTCCAGAGAAGATACCAAAGGAATTTTCGCTTTGGAACCTTTGTCATAAAAATTCCACTTGGGTCCATCAACAGGTCGAAATCGAACCACTCCATGAAAACAATCAACAGTAGCTCGATTGGTTGTCAGGATATCCATGCCGACAATACAATCAAAGTCGTGCATTGGAAGGCCACCTCGAAATCCTGGCTGGGGTTGGGACGAAGTCATTTCCCTGTTCGGACATACCCGTGAAAAATGGTCTTCCTGTTCACATTGATAACATGTACCAAACATACCCCGACATTTCTCAATGGTATGTTTCCCTCCACAGTAGCTACAATAAAGAGCAATAACGAGACTCCCTCGCTGGGATCCACTGGAACTAGAAGAAGATGAAGAAACAGTAAAACTAGTCTTTTTAAACTTTTTACCATTTGGACGCAAGGTAGGCTGCTGAACTGACAGTTGAGGTAGAGGAACGTACTGAGGACTTCCTCGCCTTAATCCAGCTTCGGCTGCCTTGGCCTGTTCAACTGCCTCTGCGTAGCTAGTAGGCAAACCAAAAATGACAAAAATATATAGCAGGATGTAACCCATTCACATACCTGTTATATTTCGCTTTTGCGTTTGCAGCTACATGAGGCGCATATTTCAACAATGTAGAAAATTTCGAAGCATATTATGCAACACTCATTGTTCTTTGTTGCAGACTATTAAATTCATTTTCCTGTGCAGCGTAATAAGATGGAGGAGAATACTGCTCAAGGAATTGGGCCGACATCCCATGTGACTTCCACATCGGTCTCTTTCAGTCCAAAATCTTGGTGGGAAGCCGCTGAGATTGGATTGACTGAGGCCGGTGTTGAAGTCACGTGGGACAACTTCAAGGCCCAGTTTCTTGAGCATTACTCTCCTCCATCTTATTATACTGCCCAAGAAAATGAACTCAATAGTTTGCAGCAGGGAACGATGACTATTGCAGAATATGCATCTAAATTTTCTACCTTGCTGAAATATGTGCCTCATGTAGCTGCAAACCCAAAAGCAAAATATATCAGATTTGTGAATGGTTTACATCCTGCTATATAAACTTTTGTTATTTTTGGTTTACCTACTAGCTACGCAGAGGTAGTTGAACGAGCCAAGGCAGCCGAAGTTGGATTAAGGCGATGAGGTCCTCTGTATTTTCCTCCACCTCAAGTGTCAGCTCAGCAGCATACCTTGCGTCCGAAAGGTAAAAAGTTTAAAATTACTGGTTCTACTGCTTCTTCATCTTCTTCTAATTCAAGTGGATCCCAGCGAGGGAGTCTCGTTATTGCTCCTTATTGTAGCTACTGTGGATGGAAACATACCATTGAGAAATGTCGGGGTATGTTTGGTACATGTTATCAATGTGAACATGAAGACCATTTTTCACGGGTATGTCCGAACAGGGGTATGACTTCTTTTCCAACCCCAGCCAGGATTTCGAGGTGGCCCTAATACAATGAGACCTGATGTTCCTATTCCCTCTTTCCCGCAGTCGAACTTTCCACGATATCGAGGACCTGGTGGTCAGACTTTCCAAGGCCCTCCTCAAGCTAGAGTGTATGCCATGACTGAGGATCAGGCAATAGAAGCTCGTAGTGGTGTGATATATGTGTACTTCATTATATGATACTTTATCGATAGCCACGCCAGCAAAAAAGATTATTTTGTTTGGACAAATTGTGCATAATTGTGTATTGATTTATGAGGATAATGTGATATTTTTGAACCTGATTGTCCTTCCAATGCACGACTTTGATTGTATTGTTGGCATGGACATCCTGACAACCAATCGAGCTACTGTCGATTGTTTTCATGGGGTGGTTCGATTTCGACCTGTTGATGGACCCAAGTGGAATTTTTATGGCAAGGGTTCCCAAGCTAAAATTTGTTTGGTATCCTCTTTGGAAATGTCCTTGCTTTTGTTTAGCAGGGATGAGGGTTTTCTTATTTATGTTGATATCTCTAAAAAAGAGCCCTTTTTATCTGATATTCCTATTGCTAAAGAGTTCCCGGAGGTATTTCCCGATGAGATTCCTAATTTTCATCCTCATCGAGAAATCGAATTTAATATTGATCTTTATCGGGACGGTGCCTATTTCTAAAGTTCCTTATCGCATGACACCTTTGGAATTGAAAGAATTGAAAGAACAATTACTGGATCTTCTCGATAAGGGATATATTTGACCGAGTGTATCACCTTTGGGAGCTCAAGTTTTATTTGTTCGAAAGAAATATGATACTATGCGAATGTGTATTGATTATAAGCAACTGAATCGGGCTACTGTGAAAAATAAGTATCCACTTCCTCGTATTTGATGACTTATTTGACCAGCTTCAGGGCACTTCTGTTTGCTTTAAGATTGATCTTCGTTCTGGTTATCATCAAGTACGAGTTCGAGAAGAAAATGTGCCAAAAACTACTTTCCGTTCCAGGTATGGCCTCTATGAGTTTTTGGTTATGCCTTTCGGTCTCACTAATGCTCTTGCTGTCTTTATGGACCTAATGAATCGTGTATTTCGAGATATTCTTGACCGATTCGTTATCGTCTTTATTGATGATATTCTTGTATATTCAAAATCGAAAAATGAGCATGTTGAACATTTGAGAATGGTGTTTCAAACTCTTCGCAATGACCATTTATATGCTAAATTGTCTAAATGTGAATTCTGGATGGACAAAGTAGTATTTTTGGGCCACGTCATTTCAACACATAGAATATCTGTTGATCCAGCTAAGGTTGAAGCTGTATTGAATTGGCCGAGACCTACAAATGTCCCTGAAATCCGTAGCTTCATGGGTTTAGCTGGTTATTATCGTCGTTTTATTGAAAGATTTTCGAAAATAGCTAAACCTATTACTCAACTGACACAGAAGAATTAGAAACTCATTTGGTTAGATGAATGTGAATCTAGTTTTCTTGAATTAAAGACGAGATAGACCACAACACCAGTGCTTACTATTCCCTCAGGTACCGGAGGATTTGTAATGCGTACAGATGCATCTGGTAAAGGTTTGGGCCGTGTTCTGATGCAATATGGCAAGGTAGTTGTTTATGCGTTTCGTCAATTAAAATCTCATGAAACACGTTACCCTGTTCATGAACTGGAATTGGCCGCCATTGTGTTTGCTCTGAAGATTTGGCGCCATTTTTTATACAGAGAAAAGTTTGTTATTTATTCAGATCATAAGAGTCTGAAATATCTCTTTTCTCAATCTGATTTAAATATGAGGCAACACAGGTTGATGATATCCTGAAGGACTTTGATTGTGAGATTCAGCATCACCTTGGATTGTTGAACGTTACTGCGGATGCCCTTAGTCGTAAAGTTCATGACTCTGTTTTAGCCTCTGTTAATGTTGCCAAAGTACATGAGGATATATGTACTTCAGGCTGGACTTTTCACTCGAATTGTATTTTTGTCACCGTCTCCGTATTGCAAATTGAGCGTAACTGGATATCTAAAATACGAAAGGCCCAACAAAGCAATGCTCAGATTCAAAAGTCTAAAGAACTTGTATCTGCAAGACATCATTCTGGCTTTCAGATTTCTTCTGATGGTTCTTTACGACTTAATGGTCGGCTGGTAGTCCCTTATAATTCTGATTTAAAGTATGCTTTTTTCGTGAAGCACATTGTAGCAAATACAATATTCACCCTGGAGGCCGAAAAATGTATTTAACATTGAGATTTCAATTCTGGTGAAGACGTATGAAGAAAGAAATTGCTGAATTTATTTCGAAATGCCTTGTCTGCCAGCAAGTGAAAGCCGAGAGAATGAAACCGGGATGATTACTCCATAGTCTCGAAATCTCAAAATGGAATTGAGAACATATTGATATGGATTTTGTGACTCATTACCTCGTTCGCTCAAGGGCTGTGATGCTATTTGGGTTTTTATTGACCGGATTTCGAAATCTACACATTTTATTCCATATGAGCGCATTTATCCTTATAAGAAAATGACTCGTTTATACATCGAGAATATTGTGAGACTGCATGGTGTGCCAGTCTCGATTGTATCAGATCGTGATCCCAGATTTGGTTCTAAATTCTAGGGTAGTTTCCTAGAAGCTATGGGTACGCGTTTGGCTCTGAGTATTGCTTATCATCCTGAAACTGATGGCCAGACTGAGCGTACAATTCAAACGTTAGAAGACATGTTACGTACTATTGTGATGAATTTCAAAATGGGATGGCAAGATGCCTTACCATTGGTAGAATTTTCTTATAATAATAGCTTCCAAACGAGTATTGGCATGTCACCGTTTGAAGCTTTATATGGGAGACGATGTATGTCACCGTTATTCTGCGAAGAAATTGGTGAAAGACAAATTACTGAACCTGAAATGATACAGGATTCGACAAAGAATGAAAGCTGCTTAGGATCGTCAAACGAGCTATGCTAACAAACGAAGACGTCCCTTATCATTCCAGAAATGTGATAAAATGTTTTTGAAAATATCTTCCTTCAGAGGCACTGCTCGATTTGGCATGCGAGGGAAATTATCTCCTCGATATGTTGGTCCATACGAGATCCTTGATCGAGTTGGGGATCTTGCTTATCGGCTGGTATTGCCACCAGCTTTATCTACCATTCAGGATGTATTTCATGTTTCTATGTTAAAAAAGTATGAATCAGATCCACCACATGTGCTTCGACTGATGAGGTTGGGCTTGATCCTTCTCTTTCCTATATTAAACAACCTGTTTGCATTATGGATCGGGAGGAGAAAATATTGCGCAACAAATTAATTCCACTAGTTCGAATACAATGGAAACGACATGGTGTGGATGAGTCAACGTGGGAATTGGAAAGCAAGATGCGAGAATTATATCCGCACTTGTTTGATTCTATTCTATTTGTTCCATTGTATTCAATGTATGATGATCCATTTACTGATTTTAGTTTTGATATGTACTATAATTGGTGAAGTATTTTATCTTTGCCAATGTTATCTATATATAGATACTTAATCTTTTAAGTGGGGTAGAAATGTAAGGACCTCGTATCGTATTATCGTAAATCATATTTTGATTCTCGATAATTTATGAAATTGTCATATTATTAAGTGTGTGTGGTATATGATTGACAATAAAAGTGAGAAAATATGTTGTGATAATGAAATATTATATTAATAATTGAATTGTGTTTGTAAGGTGTGCTGAACCGCAATAGAGAAGTGACACATGTTATTGTTTCAAGCTTAATTATATGAGTATTATTTCAAATGAGATAAAACCAAATTCATTAGAAAGATAATACATAGCACTAAAACTTTTATGTTTTGAGTTTGCCCAAATCCATTTGAAAATAGGGACAAAATCATCTCGAATTGTGTCATGTGCATTGAAGTTCCTGCATTGACACATTTTAGGAGAAAATGCGCATAACTCTTGTGTCCGATGTCCAAATTAAGTGAGGTCAGCGGCAAATGAAAGCCAAGACATAGATCTACAACTTTCATGTTGACCACTTTCGCTAGTTCGAAATCTAAAATAGCGTTTCGGACAGAAGTGGCGCACCTCTGCTCGAAGCAATCACAGCTGCGCCAAATCTCGAGCCCCTGCGCGCACCGCCTCAGCTGCACACAATTTAAAGTTGATAAGAATGAGTTTTTCTCTGAATTCTTCCCATTTCCGCTGAAGCTTCGAGGGAGAAACAACGAAATCAAGTTTTATCGTGCAAATCTAACTCAAAAGTTGTCGAAACTCAAAACAAATTATATATTCGAAATCCTTGTGTTGAGAGTGTCCTTTTGAGGTAATTTTCTTCTCGATTCAGAATTTTTATTTATTGAATTGCTGGACTAGCATTTATTTGAATTCTAAATCAATATATGTGATAGAATAGCCAATGAGAAACTAACTTTCAAAGTCGGAATTGAATTATGTTATGATCTCAATTTTATATGAATTTTCAAATTTTCAAAACAATTTTGAAACGTGAAATTTTGATTGTACATGATTAGATGTATAATAATGATAATATAACAACGAGTTATTATGATTTATAATGCGATATAATTATCCTAATAACGTAAATGTTAAACTGAATAGCGTAGAACGAATTAATATATTCAAATACGCTATTAGTGTTGCATTTGAATGAATTTATTGATTGAAATAAATATTTTGATTATGTATATAAATTTTCTGTATTGAAACCCTAAAGCTACATTGAATTGGAAACGAAGAATTGAGGTATGTTTCGACCGAGTAACATACGACATGTATCTGTGTCATATGATACATGTTTGATTGATTTGACTGAAAATATGTGTTTATATGCATTATTTGTTGAGTTGATATGACATACACGATATTTATAATTGGTAGATCGATGTATAAAATAAATATTTTGTTAGCAAACATCATTTCACACATACATCGATACATGACATGCACGTTGAGTTATGATCTTTGGATTTTGATTCTGGGGTTTTGAGCATGATTGCCTTAAAAACATAGTATTCGTGGCCCCTATGATTGATTGGTTGAGATTTAGGATTTGATGGCGCTTTGCTGACGCTATCATACGGATATTTACTTATACTTGACTAAGGCCGGTGTGCCAGCTCGAGCATTGATTTGATAGCGATTCGATTGATTCTAATACTTGCTCAGTGGATGGGCATTTGACCTGATATCTCAACGAAAAGCATGCATTGGATATCATATATCATTGTGTAGATACATGTATATATTATGGTTGTTCCATACGGAGTGTTTGCTCACCCCCAAGGGGGGGCTGTCGTTGACTTTGTGTGTGGACAATGACAGGTACTCCAGGTTATCAGGAGACCAGAGAAGATACTTCTGGAGGGAGTCACATCTGAGTTGATGTTGTGTGGTCTATCCCAGTATATATATGTATCTGTATATCGGGGCATGACCCGAGGATATGAGTTTGTATGTAGTTGATTCAGTTATGTGTGATCTTATTTTATGATGTGATATGTTTAGACGAGATTTTATTATATACTATTTTTAGTATTATAATCATAGTTGACACATTTTGGGTTCATTGTAAAGAAAATATTTACACGTTTTCAGCTATAATTAATTAACTCTATCAAATTGTATTGTAATAACAATTAGGAGTTAAGGATCCCACAATTCAAATAAAGATTTGGGTCATTACATCCCACGTCTGTAAGATATTATTTGTAAGACAGAGTGTGTATGTAGGAAGTCACATGTGAGGTTGCATATTCTAAGTAGGATGATAAGCTAGTAGTCTCGTGTAATTGTCCTAGTATATCATTTGTATTTCGGGATATGTTCGACAATATTCATCTGTAATATATTTATTTCAATCGTAAGCGTGGACATATTCATATTATGGTTGTATGTGCGTATGGTACTCTCTTGATACTACAGTATTTTCAGTATTGATACAACTATCACGTTTTTTAGGATTCATGTTGAATTGAAGTTTAAACCTGTTCATCGATGTAGAAATTAAATCTAACTAAATTGCATCTTCATTACGATTAGGAGTTGAGGGCCCCATTGCGATGAATATGAGTCAGCGGATGTTTTTCGCAACACCATTTCTATTGTCATTTGCCAGAACCCGAATATTTTCTTCTGCCTCTTTCAAATTCCGGGAAGGTGGCGTTTCTATGGTTCAAGGTGCTTCAAGGGGAATCGGCCTTGAGTTTGTGAGTCCATTTTCTTTACCCTTGATTAAAAGGAAGAAATTTTTCGCTTTTGTGCATATTAAATTAAGAAATATTAAGTATCCGTCAGGCATAAGTATACAGCATTGAGGTATATCATATCAGAGCAGAATTTTTTTTATTCCCTTTCGATGTGCGGGTTAATATTGGTTATATTCAGAGTTTAGACAAGATCACTGAAATATATTTTTCTTTTACATTTCATACCCAATTTCTCTGAGTTTTGCTGTGAAGTTCGATCATACTGTATCTTCCATTCAAAGTTGGTAATTATGAAACTGGTGTCTAAGTGTTCTTGCAAATTGTGTTAAATGTCAACAGTTTGTGTAATATAGGTCAAACAATTGTTAGAGAAAAGCAACAAAGGGAACGTCGTCGCAACATGCCGCAATCCTATTGAGGCCACCGGACTACTTGAATTGAAGAATAAGTTTGCTGAACGTCTTGATATTCATCGGTTGGATCTCACTGTCGATAGCACGATGGAGGTATTAAAGCCTTTCAAACTGTTGTTTACCCTGTTTTAAACTTGTTCAAAACTGGGTCGGTGAGTCATTGCACTGTCAGTACTTACTGTGAGACTTTATTTGATACACGTTCCTGTATTGTTGTGTGGTAATTTAAACTACACTTGATTTTCAGGAAGTGGCCAAGTCTGTAGAAGACAAACATGGTTATCTAAACCTTCTCGTGAATGCATCGGGAATACTCTCGATGCCTGACATTTTGCGACCAGGTATCAGTTTTTTGGTTGTAGAAGCTGAACTGGTTATTGTTATATTCTAAGTAAAGTGAATGAACCATTAATTTCTTTGTTCAATGCAGAAACAACATTGAGTAAAGTTAAGAGAGAAGCACTACTTCTTGCCTACGAGGTTAATGCCATTGGTCCTATATTGGTTACTAAGGTATGATTCATCGGCTTACACTTCATAGTCTTGTTCGAGCAGAGCGTTCCTTGGTAAGCAAATGTTTGGTTTAACATGTCCTTTTGATGTCTGATTTATACAAAAAGCAAATGTGGCCTCTGCTCAAAGCTGGCGGAGGAACTGGAACTGATAGAGATTTTGCGATTGTTGCCAATATTAGTGCCAGGGTAGGATCCATTGGAGATAATCGCTTAGGTGGTTGGCACTCATATCGATCTTCTAAGGCTGCACTTAATCAGTGTATGGATCTGTTTTTTCTTGAGCTCTAGTTTTAAATTGTCTTTGATTGTGTTTCACTTCATTAAACCTTTTGTCTCTTATGTCATGCAGTGACGAAAACAGTGTCCGTGGAGTCTGCCCGTAAGAAAGATCCAATTGTATGCATATTGTTGCATCCAGGCACAGTAGATACAGATTTATCTAGACCTTTTCAGGGAAATGTCCCAAAATATAAACTCTTCACTAAAGAATTTTCAGTGCAGAAGCTATTAAGCATCATCGACGACGCAAAGGGTTCCGACAATGGCAAGTTCTTCGCCTGGGATGGCCAAGAAATACCTTGGTGATGCATTCTATTTCCGAATTATTTTGTAGGATTTCCTCGGTTGGATGAAATGGGATCTTTTCATTTATTCCTCCCATTTCGGTTTTAAATTGCACACAAATCATAGCAAGTTAAAAGCAATACATATTTAGTCGATCAATTTTATTTTTTTAATTCAAGTAAATGAATATTGTGTTGCATCTGTGTGATGGATTTTTATTTTTTAATTAAATGCATTTGATTATGTTGTATGAAGTGGTATTATAAGATAAAAATATTTAGCCAAAAACCATATCATGTAAAATTGTTTAGTGTAAATTAATTCAATCTAGGAAATGTAATTATTTTTGTGGATTCTGAAAGTGTAAAGACATTAATTATAAATTTTTATAAACTTTATATAAATATAATGATATTTTTATTACATTTTTGCGAAGATATAAAAAACAATGTGATATTCAAACTTAATTTTTCAAAACACTTTCATATATCTAAACTTTCTTTAGATTTTCAATTATTCTCATAAAGAACTTAAAATACTAGGTACAACTTTGAAAAATCAAAAAATGTGTTCTACTCACCTTAGATATTTCATTTTCTCCTCTAACAAGGAGACGTTTTTCTTCTCTCCAAAGATGGCGTTATACATGCAAGGAAATCGGTCAACTTTCGAAGGTACGTTTCATGAAATTTTTGAATCATTATCGATAAAATATTCAAAATTTACGTACTTATATATCTAGACATTCATGTGCTTTTCACATTGAGGTGTTGAAATCATGTGGTTAACAAGTGGAAAATTATTTATGTGGCTACAAGAATTTGGGTATTGGTAGAAACAGTCACAAATAATTTGTTTTTGATTTTATTGATGAATTATTGAATAGCAAACCTTTGTCAAATGTTTGTTATTACTAGTTCAATTGCGCTTTTATGGCATTTTTTCCCGCTTCCAAGTGATTAATTTACATTTGTGTACAAATTATCTTTATATTGTATGCTATGATACCTATAGAAAAACAGATGTGATATATTCGTCAATACATGAATCAAACAGTTAGAACTAACTCAAGAAAATAAGTGGTGATACCCCATGTATTTATCGGATCCCCACAAGGACCTAGACCGAGGTATGCTGGTCAGTTAGGGTATAGAACTAGAGATCAAGACGGTGTGCCTTAGGTCCGAGAGTTGGAATTAGTAGTTCGTTATGCCAGTCGTCGGCAAGATCTGCATCTCCATCCATAATTGTAAATGAATATCTAGCGTCGCCCTTGTTGCAGTAGAAGAATCTCCATAAAGTAAGCAGAACTGCTAAGCAATTACGGCTGAAAACGAAAATATGCTATCTAAAGGTAAAGTAATAATTGAAAATCAAATGTTGAACAATATAATTAACACTTGGAAAAAGTCTTCTATTTCACTTGGAAAGATGCGATAAGGTCAAAAACAAGCTAGTGTGATTGCAGTACTTCTGAAACAAGTACTCAGTTGTGTCTGGAGAAAGGAAAATCTAAACTCATAGATTTTGTTAGATCCAACACCATATATGAACATTTAGAACCTGAATTTCAAATTGGTCAACCTATTTATAAGAAGAACAAAGGAATGCATCGTGGACTTGGATATGTAGAACCTGAAATTTTAAATCATGCTGGCTCAAGAACAAATTAAGCAAGAACGAATATGATTCTCATTCCAAATCAAGCTGGTCTAACAAGAGTATATCAGTAGAACTCTATGATGGCCAAGCAATAAAATGAATACAATTGCAAACCTATATGTTAGCTGATCAGAAGGAAAGGTCTAAATAAAAAATTGTCAAACACACACCACACAAAACTAATAAGATTTTGGCACAATTACACACCCTATTGGAGACACACAATGGAAAATCTATCATGATAATTCAAGTGTAGGTCACAAAAGAACTGATAGGATCGACTAACTGGTGAAAGAGTGTTTAGAAGGGGGGGGGGATTGAATAAACACTCACAATTTTTCTAATCTTTTCGAAGGTTGTGTCAGTTTAGTGACAAACTGAAACTCGGAATCTTGTCAGTCAATATAAATAAGTTAACAATAAAATGCGGAAATAAACTGACTTACAGATAGAGTAAAAATGGAATAAGAACACACGAATTTTATGGATGTTTGGAGATTTCAACACTCCTACATCACCCCTTCTATCACAAAGATATGATATTCACTAAAAGACTTTGATCAATACAAACACTTGTACAGACCCACTTCAGTTTGGACTTAACAATACTAAAACTGAAACTCTTAGCTTACAAACTGTTTCACAGTACTTAACTGAATAATTTGTGCTAGTAAGCTCGAAAAATAGCCTAGAATGCTACGAATATATCTTATAAGTGTGAGCTTTTGATTTTTTAATAAGTGCGAGAATTTCAGCAGAGTAACAGCAAGTTCGTTGGTTGTAGTTCTTAGTTATCGAGTTCGTGTGTCTCAGCTGTTTTCTTCTGCTACTTTTCTTCAACGTTAATAATCAATACAATTTGAATCTTTTATATCCGTTAATTGCCAAGTCAATATACCTCTGACATTCGTACACTGCAGCTTTCTGACATGCGGCATACCCATTATCTGCTTTGTACTGTTGTCAGTTGAATGTCCTTTTCGTTAACTGATGATGTGTACAGCTGAAGGATCAGCTGATAAGCAATAGCCGATAAGCTCACAACTGAATGTAGCAACTGATCAGTGAGTTCTCTGCGTTAATTCAGTTCAGCTGGTTTCAGTTGTCTTTTTTAATCTGCGCTTTAAACTTCAGTTATAGGCAACTTTCTGTTGAGTATTTGTTTAGTTACTAACGAACTTCTCGATTAGTTAAGTTCAAATGATTTAAGCACTTAGTTTGTCAAACAATCGAAATTTAGTTTCCAACAATTTTTCCCTTTTTGGTGTTTGACAAAACTTGGAATATATTAACTAATCAATTGCAACTGAACAAACAAAAATTAATTTTCTAACTCTTTGTAGATAAAATAATTCTTCTAATGTACGGATTCGTACAAAGAATAAAAGAATGAAATAATCTTCAAGAATCTTGTAACTATCAAAATCTGCCATAGTTTTCAACTGAATGGATGTAGTGACTATCTTCTAACTGATCATCTATTTCTTTGCTCTCTTATCGGCTCGTTGCTGATCAGTTGGTTGACTAGATCTCTTCTTGGATATTTGCTGCTGGTATTCTTCTTTATCTTCTCCCTTTTTGTCAAACTCCTCCACCTTCTTGGATAAAGTTTTAACCTCTGAGCTGATGATAGAAACAACATTCATCAGAAGATCTTGCATAGTGTCCATTCTTCTGGTGAGAGAGGATTGCAAGAAGTCGAAGCGATTGTTGAACATTTCTTGTGTATTGAAATGTGCTTCAGCTAATGCTTTTTCTTTTCTGATTTTGATCCAAATGGAAGAACAAGTTCGTAACATCTGATGTTATCTTTTGAAGACTCTTGAAAGTGTTCTCCTTCATTGTATCAATCTTCATTGTATGTGTCAGCTGAGTTGATTGGATGCCCGAAATAGAAGTCATCATACTGACCAGGTTATTCTGAATAGTTTGAATCTCTTCAAACATAGATTCAGTTTCTAGGTTTCTAGTGCCTCTTCCTGATTTCGTTGATCAAAAATCACTAAAGCCATGTCAGTTGTTTCAACTTCTATAATTTCCGGAACATCTTCGGTTAAAGCTTCTTGAATTTGAGGATAAGGAGGAGGAGTATGATCAGCAGCATTCTTTGAAGCTTCTTCAGTTTGAGTATCAGCTGAGATAAAATATGGCTCATTAACAAGCTCATCAGCTGATACACTGCCTAGCTTTTCAGTTGGTTGACCAGCTTGAACTGTTCCTTTAGTTTGAAACTGAACAGTCTCTGTGATTGGTTGTTCAGTCAAGCTTGGCTCTTCAACAGGCACTTCCTGTTCAGTTACTATTTGTTCAGTCAAAGAGGTTGAATGAACTAGTTCTTTAGTTTCTGAAATATTTTCCTGTTTAGTTGTGGCAGACGGCTGAACTAGCTCTTCAGTTGGAATCAAAAATTGTTCTTTTGCTGGCTGTTCTGTCCCCTGAGTCTCTTCAGCTGTAACTGTAGATAAAATATTTAGCTTAATATCAGAGGCAACTGATTGGATGACCTCGTAGATGTTTGCCAAAGATAAATCAGCATCGGTGTACAACTGAACTTCAGCAGAAGAGGTTTTAGGAGCAGAAGAAGATGGTTGCACATCTTTTGTTGAAAGAGCAGTTGCTTGTTCTGATGGTTCAGCAACTGGTTCCTAAGTTGGCTTCTGGGTCTGGACTGAGAGTTCAACTTTTTCTTCAGATGAGTGATCATGTGAACCCGTTGGAATGATCAGCTCTTGGTCCATTTCCCATTGCTTGATTTCCATCTGCAAAGAGATAAGATCCAAGTCCAGTTGATCATATACTGCCTTGTCATTAAAAGCAGTTGGACTAGTAGGATCATAGTTTTGCCGCAGTTGAGCCATCATTTGGCCTAGCTTCTTTGCACGGATTTGATCAAAGAAATATTTCTTCCGTTGCAAGGCTTGACGAATCGTTAAGCTTTGACAAATTTCAGAACAAGAGCCTCCAGTTTGATAAATTTCTTCAGAACTGACTTCTTCTCTAATTTCTTGGCAAATACATCAGTTCTGAAATGGAACCAATCCTCAAAAGCTTTCAGTTTATTCTCAAAAAATTCATTGATCTCAGTCCAGATGAGATCAATGTGAGTTTGGACTGTGTTGGTTGGTCGGGGTTCTTTTTTCAAGTTCTCCTTGCCTTTAGAATCAGTCAGGACATAAGGGAGACTCAATCCTGATGAGGTTGCGTCATTGTTTTCTGTAATCACGACCCCTTTGGGTCTAGCAGCTGGTAGAGTGGAGAAGCTAGAAATAGTGATTAATGGAGCCTTGACTCCAGTCGATTTCTACTGATCACCAGATTTGGTGATCTTCTTCTTCTTCTTCGATTGGTCGTCAGAAAGAGGTAACTGAACCTCAGTTGATGGTTCAGTTGGTACAGCTCTCAGCGGTGTAGCCTGAATAGGCTGTTGCGCTCCTGACTGAATCAGTATTTCAGTTGGGATGTTTCCAACTGCAGCAGCAGGCTTTGTTTTCAAAGTCCTGGGTTTCTTGGTGATTTTGAGTGAAGGAGTCTTCTCAGAATCAGACTCACTGACAATCAGTTTTCTCTTGATTATCTTCTTCCTGATTGTCTTCTTTGTTTTGTGGACTGATTTGGGAGCCTCCTGCATCCCGATTTCCTTCTTCACCTTCAAGAATTGCTTAGGAGATATTTCCAGTTTGGGCTGTGGCGGCTGGACATTCTTAGCATTGAAGATTTTAAGCTTGGATGATCTTTCAGAATCATCACTCACCATCCCCTTGACTTACAGCAAATAGCTGAGCTACACTGCATATCCCTTTGATTGCTTGGACGACTGAAACATGTTCCTCAAAATTTGAAAATGATATTCTTCCAGTTCAGTCGCCTATCAGCCATGATAGCAGTCATAGCTTGAAAATTTTCTATCTTGAGAGCAGCAAAGGATCCTGCCTTCGCTAATAGTCCCTTGGCTACAATATCAGCCAGCAACTGAACTTCTGGCTTTAGTTCCCTCTTAGGATCGGAAACTTTGATTTTCCGTCCATCAGCAGAGAATGCAGTTTGCATTTCTTCAACATCAGCAGTTTTGATTTTAGAAATATTTGCTAGCCCATCAGTAGGCAGCTAAAATAGATTGCAGAAGGATTCCTCATCAATAATCAATAGCTGACCATTGACAGAAGTGGCGATCGTGCCAGTAGTAGTGACGTAGCCATTAGCGTAAAGTTCTTGAATCTCCTTATGGTATATCTCCTGGGAAAATAATCCAAAAAAATGTTTGAGTCCAGCTGCTTCTAGTTTGTTGAAGGTGTTCTTCACACCTTCATCAGAAACAGTCATGATAGAGGCAAAGTTGATTGCCATAGCATTTAGAAAATGAGCTGGAACTTGATTTTCCATTGGATGAATTGATTTTTCTGTGAGAGAGAATGCTTTGAGTTTATGTTTGCTCTGTAAATCGAAGTAAGCGTAAGGGAAAACTGAATAGAAGCTGGGTAGAGTACATATGTATGTGACAGTTAAAATTTTGGACACGTGTCAGTCCAATAAAGTTTGAATAAAACGTGTGCACGTGTGATGAAAACGTGTGTCGAATATAAATGCATCACGTGGGGCAACGTTTCAAAATATTATTCAATGAAAGACGACAATTAAATGCGTAAACCATCAGTCACATCACTTAATATAGAATATTATCTGATTAATCAGTTAACTTATGGGAGAAGATCAGTTGGGTCAGCAACTGAGTGATCAGTTGTGAACTGATTCAGTTCAGTTGAAGACCAACTGACTATTGTCTTCTCGGTTAACCATTTAAATCTAATATTCCCCCTTAATAAATGCAAAATAAAAGAATGGGTAAGAAAAACTCAGTCTGGATAAGTCAAAAGCTTTCAGTTGACTTGAGCCTCTTCGTCTTCTTCTATTTCTTTGATAACAGCCTATCTATAAATAAGAACAAGGATATTAGATAACAGTAAATCAGCAAAGATGTCTAGTTCAAGCAGTTCCAACTTTCCGGTTTCTTCATCAACACTTCGTCAAATAGAAGCTTTGAAAGAAAGCATTGAAGAGAAAGTCTGGTTAGGTGCCATGTCTTCTTGGATTAAGATGCATGAACTCCAGAGTATACGATGTCATGGAGAGGTTCTTACTGCCAGACAAAGAGCTATTGCTAGGAAGTACTTTCGGCGATTTGACGTCACCCATGCCTCATAGCTAGTTACTGATCAATTTCTGATGCACGTTATGCCGTGGAAGGAGTGGAACATGCTTGAGAAGATCTCCTCTTCAGAAGCTTATAGGAGATTGTACTGTCAAGATTTGAATAACTGGTTAACCCTCTGGCAAGATGCTGACTGAATCGTGTATTTTGGTTCCGATTTTATTCAAATTGAATGAAGTTTGGATTCAATGTTGTCTCTTTACTTTTCTGCAAAACTAACTGGCATCGGTGGACAAACAAAGAGCTAACTGATAAGTGATTAAACTGACATCAGTTGACAAACAGTTAACTAATTGAATACTGTGGTGACCCGGACGCTAATCATCTTCTTCATCGTCATTAGGATCAATATACTAAACAAGTAATTAGGATCATAAAATTTTTTTTCTAAATTATATGAGTGCGCAACGATGAAATAAATCTTATTTCATATACAAAATCAATATTCAGATCTAAAGTACAAATCTAGTACAATAAGTATTCAAACTAACACTAAGGTTCAACTACTACAAATCCAGAGCTGAAACCTATCTACATCGAAGTCCGGAATCACCACACTAAACTCGTCTTCTCTCATCTTCTTCATGACCCTGATCCTGTCCCACCTGTTGTCATGCACACATACAAACAAGACAACAGCCGGATAACTCCGGTGAGAATTAAATTCCCAGTATAAACCAAGTATACATGCAGTCATATAAACAATATAAAAGCATGCATCAGATATACATACATGTATCTCAATCAAAACATGAATCAATACTCTAAACAAGTACCAAAATCAGAAACATAATTCCATATCAAATAAGGAATCACACTCTGTGACTCTCAGACTCAAACTCGACTCATTTCTAATCTAGGGATCCCGATCTGAATAAGAACACAACAATCTCCCACCTACTTTCCCGATCGTGGTGGCGGTACGTTCTTATTTACGGACTTTGGTCCTCTCTATTTCGATTATCTACAATAGAAGTCGCTCTTCTTCTAAGCACATCGATATGACCAAACGTCCGGTGTCTTGGCTGTTCTGCCAAAGACTAGGTATATCTACCTCAACTCTAACTCTAACAATGTGCAATGGGCCATTAACAACTCTGTCCTAATCTGGCCCTTCTGTCAGTGACTCTCACTCAATAGCTATCTACTACTCTATGCTTTTCTATAAATCAATACACAAAGCATATTCATTCAAACNATATGCGCGGAGATGAGGCGCGCATATGCGCGAGCTGCCGTGCTTGGAACGCGCCGAGACATATTGTCTCGCGCATATGCGCCGATGAAGGTCGCGCATATGCGCGAGACGTGTTTTGCAAAGAAGTGAGCCACTTGCCCTTCAACATGCATGATATATATATACATATGCAAACCTCATGAATCTTCAGAAAGAAACGAGAGAAGCTCCAGAGGAATGTGTTGAAAATCCTTACGCCTTTATATTTCGATCCGTGCGTTAGATTTTGAATCCGACTTCGGTATTGTGTTCCTATCAACGTAGGCTACAACTGGACGTAAGTTTTACTACGTTTTAATATGATTTGAAATTATGCTATTGTCAGAACTGAATAGGATTCATATATGATGTTCTTGATACGTTAGACATCATAGAATCGAAGTCAGATTGAAAAACAGATTGATTACGGATTTGTTATGATTTTTCAGATTATATTGAGTGGTATTGGACAAATTTGAATTGTGACTGGCTTATAGATTGTATTGGACAGTGGTTATGAATTGTAACTGTTATCTGGTAATGTTGTATTAACGGGGATATTGAGATTTTACCGTTATGCCGTGGATTTTGAATTACATCCAGAATAATCAGATTCAATGTTGAATTGAGAATGGAATATTGATATTATGATTCTCGATATATCGTTTCAGATTTACAGAGACAGTCTTGAGTTCAGAACTGATATTGCTTCAGACCGAGACTACAAACGGAAGGTATAAGTCAATGTGGTATTGGGAGATCGACTTGAGTCGGTTTAGACTTGAGTTTCCCTAAATCACATACTTACTTTATTGCATTGATATTTGCATGGATTTGATTGATGTACTTGTTCTCTTGGTTTATAGATAGCAGGTATTAGACGAGTAATCTTGGGACAGAAGTGCCTGATAGTGGCGGGATCGCCACGGGCACATTGCACAATGTCACAAGATAGTGTATTGCCGAAAGTGCCAAAGTCTGTCACCGGATGATTGGCTATCGATGTGGATAGAATTGTAGCTTCTTCTATTACTGGTGATCGGTACCGTATCGATGTGGATAGAATCGTAACTTCTTCTATTCCTGATGATCGATATCATATCGATGTGGATAGAATCGGAGTTCCTTCTATTACTGGTGATCGATACTATATCGATGTGGATAGAATCAGAGCTTCTTCTATTACTGGTGATCGATATGGAATGCCAACTTCTGGAAACCGGGATCCCTTGACTAGGATTGAGTCTAGTCTGAATTGTACAGTTACGAGCATTGTCGACAGTCTGATATTGATTATGTTTCTGATTTTTATCTATATTACTGTCATCTGTTACATGCTTTATATTATTTATATGATTGCATGGTTCGTTGATTTATACTGGGTTTTATTCTCACCGGAGTTATCCGGCTGTTGTCGTGTTTGTATGTGTGCATGACAACAGGTGGGACAGGTTCAGGGTCGAGGAGATGAAGAGAGAAATCGTGATTAGAGTGGAGACTACGGACTTGATCTGAGATAGGGTTGAACACTTGATATTTAGTAGTTGAACCTTAGTTTGTAAATGATTGTATATAGTACAAGACTTGTACTTTACTTTTATACTGATATGTATAGTAGAGTGATTCCATTACGTTCCGCATTTGATATTATATTTTAATAAAAAAAAATTTAAACCCTGTTTATTATAATTGATTAATTAGTCCCAATGACGATTAAGAACATGATTAGCGTCCGGATCCCCACACAAACGATATAAATGTATGAAAAGCGATAACATACAAGTATGTGATTTAGGGAAACTCAAGTCCAATCTGACTTAAGTCGATCTCCCGATTCACATTGATTTATACCTTTATATTCTCGATCTGACGAAGACGAAGTCTCGTACTCCAATCTGTCCATACCCAATCCGGCAATGACAATATCAATATGCACAATATCAATGTATAACTCAACTTACGACCTGTTCTGATCAATACTCAAATCACAATATAATCTGTCAATGTCAACAATATAACGATACAATCTCAATCTATACCGAATCTGATCAATATCAATTTACGGATGTTTCGACGGCATAACAATACAGTCTAGATACCCCAGTCAATCTCAACATCACAGATATACTACCAGAACTCATCCTCAATATCGGTATAATTCATACTCTCGACAATAATAGATCATACTCTCAATTCTGTACAATCTCTAGCATAGCAGTTCTGAAGATCATAACAATTACAGACACAGTTCGTTCTTCGATCTGACTTCAATTATACGATGTCTACTGTATCAGAAACACCATATATGATTCTTATTCAATTACGACAATATCATAATTTCAAATCATATCCAAACGTAACAAAACTTACGTCCAGTTGTAGCCTCTGCTGATAGAAACACAGTACCGAAGTCGGATTCAAAATCAGGCGGACGGATCGAAATATAAAGGCGTAAGGATTTTCTTCAATCCTTCCTCGATTTCTTCTCGTTTCTTCGTTTCTTTCCTTTGATTGCTGAAGAAGGAATGTTATATATATCTCAAGTTGCATGTAATTGAAAAGTGGCTCATTTTCATACAAATCAGGCGGCGCTATGGCGGTCACAAATTACCGCTCGGGCGCCGAACACTCTGTACGGTACCTTAACGGGTTGCACTGGCGCTCGGGCGGTCATTTTCTACCGCTCGGGCGCCAGCTGTTCTGTCCAAATGATCTTCGTATTGAACATTGGCGCTCGGGCGGTCATTTTCTACCGCGCGGGCGCCAATAGTTCTGTCCAAAAAATTGCATAATCATATGCTTTGCCCAATCTAGTCTCGGAATGGTCCGTCTATAATTACATCAGTTCAAAATCAATAATCTCAGCTTAACATGATATAAAATCTCGGGCATTACAAATACAGTAACTGATAAATAACTAACTGAATGAACCGCAACTGACATAACAACAATAAACTAATATAATTAAGAAAAGTCAATTAAACCAAGAATATTGCGAAAGTGAGAAAACTTAGTCTCTGGTAATGGTTTGGGGAAGATGTCAGCAGCTTGTTGTTCAGTTGGCACATATTCCAGTCTGATTGCTTTCTTCAGAGCATCATCTCTAATGAAGTGATGCCTGACATCAATATGCTTGGTCCGAGAGTGAAGAACTGAATTATATGTGATCGCAATTGTGCTGGTATTATCACAAAATATGGGCGATTCTTTAGCATCAATTCCATAATCTTTTAGTTGTTGCTGAATCCAGAGAAGTTGGGCACAACAGCAAGATATTCTGCTTCAGTTGTGGAAGTAGCTATGAATGTTTGCTTCTTGCTGAACCATGAGATCAGTCGATCTCCTAGAAACTGACAAGATCCACTGGTGCCTTTTCGATCTAGCTTACATCCTGCATAATCTGCATCTGAATATCCAACTAAATTTAAAGTAGAATCTTTAGCATACCATAATCCCGCATTTTGTGTATCCTTAAAATATTTTAAAATACATTTGGTAGCTGAAAAATGCGATTTCTTAGGATTTTCCTGAAATCTAGCAAACATAAAAACAACAAATACAATATCAGGACGACTAGCAGTTATGTACAATAATGAACCTATTAAATCTCTGTAGACTGTCGTCTCAACTGATATTCCCCCTTGATCATTGTCTAGTTTAAATGATGAACTCATGGGAGTATTTGCAGCTGAACATGTTTCCATGCCAAATTTCTTGAGGAGTTCCTTCGTATAATTGGTCTGACTGATAAAAATACCAGTTTCCAGTTGCTTCACTTGCAGACCGAGGAAAAATGTCAGTTCACCCATCATACTCATCTCAAATTTTTCCTGCATCAACTTGGAAAACTTCTCATATAATTTGGGATTAGTTGACCCAAATATAATATCAACATAAATTTGCACAAGTAAAATGTGATCATTCTTAGAAAATTTGAACAAAGTTTTATCAACTGATCCAACAATGAAATCATGATCAATTAGAAATTTTGACAGTGTTTCATACCAAGCTCTTGGAGCTTGTTTAAGACCATATAAAGCTTTGTTCAAATGATAGACATGATCAGGAAAAGAGAGATTGATAAAACCTGGAGGTTGTTAAACATAAACTTCTTCCTGTAACTGACCATTTAGGAAGGCACTCTTCACGTCTATATGGTAAACTTTAATGTTCTTGAATGATGCATAGGCAGGGAACATTCTTATTGCTTCCAGTCTTGCAACTGGTGCATAAGTTTCATCGTAGTCAATTCTTTCTTCTTGCCTATATCCTTGAGCTACAAGTCTAGCTTTGTTATGCACAACTGAACCATCTTCGTTCAGTTTGTTTATGAAAACCCATTTTGTACCTATAATAGTTTTAGAAATTGGACTTGGAACTATGTTCCACACATTGTTTTGGGTAAACTGATTGAGCTATTCTTGCATAGCATTTATCCAGTTAGGATCAGCAAGAGGCTCATCAGTTTTCTTTGGTTCCAATAGCGAAACAAAAGCAGAATGAATGAGTAGATTAAGCATTTGATTTCTAGTCCTTACCGGATCGGATGGATTACCTATCATCAATTCTGGAGGATGTGACTTCTTCCATCTGAGTTCAACATTTGTAGCATCCACATCATCAACTGCTTCAGTTGGCAACTGAATATTTTCTTCAGTTTCAGTTGGAGCTGTATCAGTTGGTAACTGAATATCATCACTATGATCCACCAACTGATTATCAGGAACAACTTCCAGTTCAACTGATTGATCCAATACTTCTGGTTTAGGTGATTGAAGGATGTTTCGATTGATATGATTCTCTTCTTCAGTATCATCCTATAAACTAATATCTGTTAAGCGATCATCTAGCTCAACTGGATCAGTTGGCTTATCAGTTAGTACAGATTCATCAAATACGGCATGTATTGATTCTTCAACATTTAAAGTTCTTTTATTAAAGGCTCTATAAGCTTTATTAACTGAAGAATATCCAAGAAATATTCCCTATGCAGATTTAGCATCAAAGGCTTTTAAAAGATTTTGTCATTATCAAGAATAAACATCTGCAGCCGAATATTTTGAAATATGAAACCTCATTTTTTCTTCCATGCCAGATCTCATAAGGTGTTTTCACATGATTCTTATTAATCATTGATCTGTTCTGAGTATAGCATGCAGTGTTTACTGCTTCTGCCCAAAATCTTTGAGAAATACTATAATCAACAAGCATCGTTCTAGCAGCTTCTTTAAGGGTCCGATTTCTTCTCTCAGCTACACCATTTTGCTGAGGGGTTCTAGCTGCTAAGAGCTCATGCTTGATTCCAGTATTTTCTAAAAATTTTGAAAGATTTTGATTGATGAATTCAATCCCTCGATCAGACCTTATTCGATCAATCCAAACTGATTTTTCATTTAATAATCTTTTAAAGAGTTTAATCAGTTGTGCAGCAGTTTGGTCTTTTGATTTGAGAAATATAACCCAAATAAATCTAGAAAAATCATCCACAACTACTAGTGTGTATTTCATTCCCCCTAAACTCATGTCTGGTATTGGACCAAAAAGATCTATATGTAACAGTTCTAAGCATCGGGATGATGATTTACAACTCTTGTTTTTGAATGAAGATCTTACTTGCTTACCAAACTGACATGCTGAACAAATCTTATCTTTCGAAAAATCTATTTTGGGCAAACCAGTTACAAGATCATGATTACTCAGATAGGCAATGGATTTAAAGTTTAGGTGGTTCAGCCTCTTATGCCACAACCAGTTTTTAGAAGATTTGGAAGCTATAAAGCAAACTGGTGCATAAGGTTGTTCAGTCCAACTGACTTTATATGTGTTTCCACAATGATTGCCAGTTAGGATGACCTCATCAGTAAAGTCTCTAACTGAACAAGTCTGTCTATCGAACTGAATTGAGAAATTTTTGTCGCATAACTGACTGATGCTAATCAAGTTATACTTCAAATTCTCAACTGATAACACATCTTGGATAATAAAGTTACCATGGATAAGCTTACCCATACCCGCATTTTTACCTTTGGATTTGTCTCCAAAACTGATGTTTGGACCATTATATTTGATCAGTTGGGATAGCAGTTTTGCATCCCCTGTCATATGTCGTGAACATCCACTATCCAGATACCAAATTGATTCTTTGTATGTACATGTTACATGTAATCAATTACAATATATAATTTTGGTACCCACATTCATTTGGGTCATGAACTTATTAGCCCTTTAGGAACCCAGATTTGGACTAGTCTAACTGACTTTCCTGTTGCTGTGTTACAAATAGTCTTTCTTGACTTTTGAGTATTAATTGTGTGGTGTGAGGAGGAAACAATATGATTTGTACCCTTTTTCAACTGACTGTTCTTTTGATACTTTTCTGAACTGACTTACAGTTGTAGTAATTGTAATAGTCATTCCTTGAGTGCTGATTTTAGTAACTGAATCGTTTATGTGACCAATTTCTTGAATCAGTTGAACTCTTAGGGCTATATCCAATTCCATACCGTTTGGCTTTGTTCTTACTTTCAGTCAGTTGAACATCTGGTTTACTTGGTTCTGAGAATAAATTTACCATAGTTGATTTTACAAAGGTAATGTACTTTCCTTTGTTTTCATTCAACCTTGGTTGTGTCTCACTTGCAGAATTTTCAACATGATTGTTAAAGCCTAAACCAGTTTTATCATCAACTGATTTTTGTGAATTCTGCATTTCAGTCAATGTAACTGAAGACTTGTTCCAAGCTTGAATCAGTTCAGTATTTTTTGAAATTTTAGTTTTTAACTGATATATCAAAGCTTGGTTTTAATCATTTCAGCTTTTTGCTTTGCAATCTCCTTTTTTAAACTCAACACTTCAACAGACTCATCAGTTCCAGTTTTGTTGCCATTGGGATCATTTTATTCAGCTCCGACCTTCTCAAATGATTGAGCAAGTTTGTGATACTCATTTACCAAGTCATGCAATGTGGTAATAAGTTCCTCATGAGTGAAATCAGTAGAGCCGAAGTCAAATACCTGTTCAATTTCTGATTCCAGTTCAGCATCATCTGCCATTAAACACTTGACTTCCCCTTCATCATCACTTGAAATGATTGGGCTTTCAGGTTCTGACTCCTCACTGTCAGTTTCTGCCCACTTTGACTTACTCTCTTTAGCTATGAGCACCTCATGTTTCTTTTTGAGTGACTTCTTGTCATCCTTGGTTCTTCTTCTGTGCTCATAGGGATTCTTTCCCTTCTCAGTTGATCCTCGACTGTCCTTCTTTGGCTTGGGACAGTCGGCAATGAAATGACCAGTCTTGCCACAGTTGTAGCAAGTGTAAGATTCTTCCTTTGAGTTGTTTTTCTTGTATTATTTCTTGAAATTTCCTTGGTTTCTTCGCATGAATCTTCCACATTTCTTGATAAACAGTGACATTGCGTCATCACTCAATTTATCAGCAGATTTGTCAACTAAACCAGTTGATTCCATGTTGACAGCAGTTAAGGTAGCTGTGACATTTGATGTAGAAGGTTCCCCATCTCTGGTTTGTAGTTCAAACTCATAAGCCTTTAGATCAGCGAACAAATCATGAAGTTCAACCTTATTAAGGTCCTTTGATTAATGCATAGCAATGGTCTTGACGTCCGACTCCTTGGGAAGACCTCAAACCACCTTTAGAGATACTTCTTTGTTACTGTACACTTTTCCCAGTGCATTCAGCTCATTTATAATGCCGCTGATCCTTTCATCGTATTCATGCATGGATTCTCCAGCTTTCATCTTGATGTTGTTAAATTTCTGAACAACAACTGATAGCTTGTTCTCCTTGGTTTGCTCGTTTCTTTCACAAAGCTGAATCAGTTTCTCTCATATATCTTTGGCAGTTTTGCACATTTTGATTTTGCTGAATGTGACTTTATCCAGCATTTTATATAAGATGTCCTTAGCCATATTGTCAAGATTGACTTTCCTCTTATCCTCAATTGTCCATTCCTCTCTGGGCTTTTCAACGCGATGTGGTGCCCCTTCAGTTATTGCAACAGTTATGTTTTCTTTAACTATTTTCATGGGTCCATCAGTAATAACGTACCACATGTGTAACGTCCGAAAAATCAGTCCACGTAAACCACATGCATGCAAAAATTATTTTAATTGCGTAATTGTTTTATTTAATTTATTTTAAATGCTAGCATGATATTTATTAGATGATTAAATGTATGATTACATGATTAAGTGATAATATGATATGAATTAATGAAATTAAGAATTTTACCCGAATATTCGATAATAGGAATGGAAAAGGAGACCGGGGACGACCCAGACAAGAATATTTATTTTTTATTAAATAATGACAAGGCATCCTAATATGATTAAAAATGATTTAATTTTCCTAAAAATGTTGGAGTTCGAATTATTTTACGAGTTGAGCTTGATTTTTCTCGGGAAGCCGGTTTTGGGCAAACAAGGAGTTTTAAAAGATCAAAAATAGTATTTTATGGAAACTTATTTTATAAACTTTTATGTTTTAATTAAATAAGTGTTATTGGGCCAAATTTAATTAATTAAGTAGGCCCAATAACCCCTAAGCTTGCAAGCCCAAAATCAAAGCCCATTAATATGTTAAATTATTTAATAAATAAGTCATCTAGGCTTTTAAAACACTACAATTAAACCCTCCATCAGCCGTGAAACACCATGCACACACAATTCAGATTTTTTGAAAATTATGAGGAGAGAAAAGCTTGTGAATAATCGAGTGTTATAAACGCAAAGGCACGTTTCCTAAACTTTTTTAAACATCATACAAATCATATTATGCATGATTTAATTGTTTGTGTGTGAAAAATATACGTGTTTGAATATTTTATGGTAGAACGTTTATTTTCAAAAATACGATGTTTTTATGCATTTATGAAAAACGTTTTTGAATCCAACGAGTACGCTGCCAAAGCATGATAAAATATGATTAAAATATGAGCAAAACATGTCAATTTTAACAAGAAAAGCATGCTGGAACCGAAGGGAAGAATTCAGAATAGGAGCCATGAGTTGTGTTGGCTTGGACAAGATGATATGGCTCGTTTCTTTGCGTGGGTTGGTGGGGCTCGTCTAGGGGCAGTGGTGGTCTCGGTGTGAGGGGTTGGTAGAGTTCTAGGGAGCTAGGGCTCGTGCAGCGGGGCTGAGGAGGAGTCCACGCTGGTTGGGGCTCTTCTCGGAGGTAATTTATGGGGTGGCCGAGAGTTGCAGGTGTGGCTCGATTTGGGGTTGGGCTAGGTGGTCCACAAGGGTCCTAGGGTGATGGGCATGGGTAGGGCCAGGGGCTAGAGTGGCTTGGGTCACTGCTGGCATTACCAAAACATGAGGAGCGAGGGGCACTCCAAGTAGCGCACACTACAACAAAACTGGCTTTCCGCAGCGCGCAAATTCACTTTCCGCGGCGCGCATTGCACGCTGCACAACTCTAAGCTGTTAAAGCTTCAAGATTATCAACGGCGTGCGTATGCACGCTGCGGATAATAGTATCCGTAGCGCGCCGCGGATACTACTATCAACAGCGTGTACAGGCACGCCGTTGATAGTATTATCCGCGGCGTGCATGCGCACGCCGTTGATAGTATTATCCGCGGCGTTCCAAGGCACGCCGCGGATACTATTATCAACGGCGTGCGCATGCACGCCGCGGATAATACTATCAACGGCGTGCGCATGCGCGCCGTGGATAATAGTATCTGCGGCGCTCATACGCACGCCGTTGATAATAGTATCGATAGCACGCGTGAAATATTATCGTACGATGTTAATAGTAATATCCGCAGTATGCAAACAAATTCTACATCATTCGTTTGCAAGCCGATAAAATCAAATTCGTTAAAAAAATCAATCGAATGGACACAAGCAATAAACCAAAAGTTTAATCAACACAAAATTGATAAAAGTCATTGTGTTTCAGTATATCAAAACAGATAGTCTGAAAAACCAAAAGTTTAATCAACACAAAATATGTATCAATCGCACAATACTATAAATTTAGATAACCATGCGACCGTGCTTCCTATCGCGTCCTCGAGAAACTGCATTTCATCATTTGGTCGAATTAGGTCCACTTTCTCCACCAAAACCTTATCAACCCAGACTTTCCAACAAGATCTACCAAGAACAACGTGATGCACTTTTGTGTTTGGATTTGTGGATGCAATTCGACCTTCTGCAACAACTAATTCATCAGCACACCAATGAAGCAGCTTACATTTAGTATTAGCACGAATATCTCCAGGACTCACATTCCTCAAATTTGACTGTAGATAAACAATGAAAAGTTATTGATTCAACCGTGTCTATTTTTGTAACAATTTTGCGGTTTAAAATTACATAATTTAAAGTTAATTACCTGATAAACATGATCAAAATCACCATTTTTCTTGGCACCAATATCGATATCACCATTGCTACCAACTTCATTCCCGATACCACTACCAATACCACCACTAGAAACCTAATTTTACAATCAAATCGTGTCAAGCGATGTAATCATGATAATTCAGAAGCATTTAAGTGTGTATATATACCAAACATAATTTTTATATGTTGTTTTTAATAGTCTGTTCTTGCTGATTTTGTTTATTCATATTTTGTAAAAACATGGACCTCAGTTTTTGCATTTGTAGCTGATTTTGTTGCATTTGTTGTTGAAGGCTTTGTACCATAGTTTGAAGTTGTTGAATAGTTCCATTTTGTTTCACAGAAGCTCCAACTTTCGATGGTGTAACTCCGAAGCCCATTCCGCGCAGTCTACCCCGAGATTCCTTGCCAAACACAAGGCTAATTGCATCATCAACAATGTTAGTTGTGTTTGAGAATCAGGTGGACATTCTTGTATTTCTTTCTGCAAAAAAAAAATTATGAGAAAAAAAATTATGAGAAAAATGATGCAAATATGTAATCTATTTTAGAACAAAAAATGCAATGTTAATTCTATTTTCCCAATTACACATTACCTTATACAAGAAAAATGATGCAAAGTTAAGCTAATTATTACCATTTTCTCTCCAACAACTTGAGTACTAGACTCTCCATTTTTTTTCTTGTGACCTTCAATCCAAACTTTCGATCTCGTAATTTTTGTATCTGTCGGGCTTCTCTTTTCCTTTAATATAGAAATATATACAAAATCGTTAGAACATAATTCAAAAGATGTATATATCACTAATTACATAAATTATAAAAAAAATTACCATAATGTGAGTCAAACGAGCATAACCTCTCCGGCTCATTGTGTGAATGTGATCTTCTTTTTTCCTCATCGCTCTAAATCTTTCACTCTTTTCCTGATATTAGTTCAAATCGCACAATCAAATTGTTCAAAAGATTAAAACTTAAATCAAGAAATAGATCTTTTAATATCACTTATACCAAATTATTTTTCCTTCAAAATTGAAGCAAATAAGTCTTGAGATAATGTCATCCAACCTCAAACATAGATAAATATCAGCACGACAATAAACTAATGGTGCATCTCAAGTAACCAACCGTCAGCAAAAAGAAAATCCAGTGGCATGTCAAAGTAAAAGGTTTCTGACAAATATTTCTCATTTTTTACCAATTTAGAGCAAACTTATTCATAAATTAAGATTAAAAAATAAAATAGAAAATTTGTAGCTTAACAAATAACAAAGCTCTCGCTGGTACCCTTCTTCCACCACTCTCACCTAAATATTTGTCAGATTGTTTCTAAATAGAAAACTTATTTTGCTGCTGCTGAAGTTGCCTCTTCAATGGTAGCTGCGGCTGTAAAGGAAAGTGATTCAAAGGTTCAACTTCTTGCAGCAGCTAGTAAGCAATATGTGGTGTTGGAATCAACTGTTCTTTGGATTTGCTATGTTACGCCATGTGTTCTAGTTTTGCAACTAAATGCAAGAATGCAATATGTCCAGACAACCATTACATCCAAACACACACCTAAACTACTGACAAAGCAGTCTCGTCGGGGCAACAACACAATACATTAACCACAAAGATCTAAATAGCACCAACAAATTGAAAGATAAAGCAAATGTATTAAGTGACCATAAAAGAGTCCAGAAAAATTCTCACTTGAAAGTTAGGTGATAATGTCCTCTGTACGAACAATTCCCACTGATTTTGGTCCATAAATTCAGGCTTCAAAAGATTGAGATCTCGTGAAGCCAGTCGACTTGTATTAGCTTCTCGTACAAGTATTTGCAATTTGGATTTCCTATCACGCCACAATTTAGCCAACTTTCGAAAAATTGATTTTTTTCACAATCCTCAACTTTGTAAGTCAGCTGTACATTAAATAACAAGAAAATATGTCTACATTTTGTTATGAAAATGGAAATGAAAAATTTAGTAACTAAATAAATTACCTGAAGACAGCTCCACATCCTATCCTTCACTTCTTCGCTTATGTCATCCCATCCATCTAATGTATAAGGCACAAATTCTTTTATCATGCACCCTAGGAAAGAAGCGTACTTCACTGAATTATCTCCAACCGGCTGTCCAAACTCATTACGCTCCAACTCTTTACACTTGTCTTGGCCACTGACCATTTTCAACTTTGATGAACCCCGTCATTTTTTCTTATCTGTTTTGTCATCATCAATTGGTTCTTTACCATGAAAATCATGTGGTGAATTAGCTGAATTGTTAGAATCCATTCTCGATAACCTATTAGATATATTTTCCTGTAAAATGGAAAAAAGATACATTGAAATGTAATAGTGTGCTTTAGTAAAATAAAACCTTTGTGCTTTAGTAAAATAAAACAAGATTTAAAATAGAAAACAATATCACCTGAATTTCATCTACAGATCCTTTGCTATGTTTTTTGACCATTTTGCTCATCTTTTGAATGTTATTTAATAACCTGATAAATATGTAATATGACATGATGCATCACTGAAAAAAAACAAGCAAACAAATATATTAAACACTAAATAAATAGTTACGTAACTTTAGAAAAAATGTATCAATCAAAATAAATAACTATAAAATCAATCCCTGAAAATTTCCTTCATGTCTCAGTCACATCGATTCCCTCACACTCATTCCTCGAGTACGGTTCTTTCTCAGTAATGTTAATCTCAAGTAGAGACACATCAAGAGGTGTTGATGACGTATAAGCATCTTCTTCAAGCACATTCATGTTAATAATACCTCGAAGCGGCGCTTTTAGCAACACATACCAATTTGTTTCATCATTGTCCCTGGAATAGAATACTTGCTTTGCTTGTGATGCTAAAATGAAAGGATCACTTTCAAAAGTTTTTAGTCCTTGGTGTAAGTTGACCAATGTAAAACCATCTTCAATTTTGATACCAGTTCCAGGATTGGCCCAATCACACCTAAAAACAGGCACTTTGAAAGAATAGTAGTCTAGCAAAACAATATCCCGTATAACCCCATAGTATGATAGTCTTCCTACTGTATGTGAATTGTCATTAGCATTAGACTGACAAACAGTATCGGCTTCAATTGAAACACCACTATCTTGTGTCGACCTTTCAACATCAATTGTGTGGAACCGATGTCCATTTACAATATATCCCGTATAAGATGTAATGTGCTTTCTTGGACCATGTGCTAGCCATTGAATTCGGTCTGAAGAGTTAACATGATCCTATTTTGATAACCATTCAGCAAATGTTTCCATATGCTGCTTTTGTAACAATGTTTCGTTACTTAAGAAACGATGCTCTGTTTGTTTAAGCTCGTCAATGTGCATCCTAATTAAAATAATTGAATGGATATGTTAGAATACACAAGATATGTAATAGATCAAGACTAACAGTATGAAACTAACTACACTCACTGTAAGTAAGGTTCAACTTCTGCAGTATTGAACAACACATATCGATGTGCAGCTTGTAACACGTGATCCTCTAAAATCTTTTCTTTCCCCTTAGAAATTGGACGACCTTCTGATAATCCAAATTCCAAATCATCATTCCTATTAGAACGAACACCAATACTAGAAGCATTTTTTATATAAGCACTACAAAATGCCATTCGTTCTTCTGCGAGGTAACACTCGGCTATGCAACCTTCTGGTCTTGCCCGGTTCTTCACATACCCTTTTAGTATTTTCATAAATCTAAATCACAAAGTAAAATTCACATTAAAGAAGTGTTGATAGCATAATCTAAATATTTATATAATATAAAATTTGTCAAAAAGATTAATGATTATTTTATACCTTTCAAATGGATACATCCAACGGAATTGGACTGGCCCACACAAGCGAGCCTCTCTTGCTAAATGAATTTTCAAGTGAACCGAGATGGTAAAGAAAGCGGGTGGAAAATACCTTTCCAACATGCATAGAATTTCAGCAATATTCTCCTCAAGTTGTTCTAAACGGTTCCTGTCTAATACTCTTTGACATAATTCATTGTAAAATGCACACAACAGAAATATAGCATTGCGTGGACCTTTCGGTAGAAGATTTCTCAATGTTACTGATAGCAATTGTTGCATCAGAACATGACAATCATGAGATTTCAGCCCAATAAGCTTGCGCTCTTCTACAGAAACACAGTTACCAATATTTGAGCTATATCCTTCGGGTAACTTTATTTTCTTCAATCTAGAGCAAAATACATCCATTTCTTTTTTAGACAGTGTGTACGGGGCAGCAAGCAAATGATATTTATTTTCTCTTTTTTCTTGAGGATGTAATTCTTGTCTAATTTTTAAGTGTATCAAATCTTTGCGAGCATTCACACCATCTTTGGATTTTGTCTTCAGGTTTAACAATGTGCCTATGATATTCTCGCAGACATTCTTTTCAACATGCATCACATCTAAGTTATGACGTAGCAGGAGGACCTAAAGGTAACCATCAACAAGCTTCATAGTGTTAGTTCATAATATTTCTAACATTTTAGGAACAAAAAATAAAAAAATTACAAAATCTAATGAATAGAGTGCAAAATAACTTACACTCCAATATGGCAACTCGAAAAAAATTGACTTTTTCTTCCACCTTTGAACCGGTTTTTGTACCTTTTTTGAACTATCCTGCTTCTTCCTCTTTTTCCTCAAAGTGTTGACGGTCTCACCTTTTTGCTTTTTACCTCAGTCATTTTCAATATCTTTCAATGCATCAGCAATTTCTAACCCATTCAAAGGTCTAGGTTTTCCTTTACTCTCTTTTTTTCCATTAAACCACTTCTTTTTCTAACGAAATGGATGATTATGAGCAAGAAATCTCCTGTGGCCTAAGTATGCAAACTTTCTACTATACTTAAGCCACATAGAACATATGAAAATCCAAAAGTTTTTGAGCGAAAATTGTAGGTTGGGTGCCTGAAAGTTGAAACCGAAATGGCATAGAACACTAGTGAGCCCAATAAAGCTTAATAGTATTTATTTTGTGTTTTTATTGTTTATCCTTTTACTGATCCAAAGGTGCACAGAATGCATGCTCCAAAACACAAGTCCATTTGATCCAAAGGTGCAGAGATAGGGTGAGTAGTAAATTTGGAGAACTATAAAATGTGCCGACTTCATAGTATTGTCATATCACAAGCCTCACTTAATATGAAAAAAGATATCCAATTCCAAGTGGTTATTAGACAAATCAATCGACTAAAGTCCAAGTAAACACAACTAATTGCAGCCATCATTCAACATGTACACAATATTATATAATAGGTGATCATGGCTCTCAGTCTCTCTGCTCTAAAAAATCAAAATATTATTATAAAAAAATCAAAAATTTTAAAAATACTCAATAATCATCCTACTCAGACAATTATTTCAATTAATAAAAATATCATCTTGTGAATTATTAACTTTAAGAAATGGTTCGCTTAATTACCAATTCTAATCATAAAAACAACTGTATTAAATAAAAAGAAAGATGGGAGACAGAGAGAGTGGTGGGGGCCTCTACTTGTTCAGTCGAGTATACCAAAAAGACCACCTTTTCAAAGTTAGCACTAGGCGAAGAGTATTTTCTTCTTGAATTGACAGCAAACAAGAACAGAACAAGTCTCTAGGTCCTAGTTATGCCCATTTTAAAACTTAATACAAAATTAAGTAACGAAGATTATAAGGAATTTTGGAAAAAGAAATACCACCATTTGATGATATAAAAAATTCTACCAAAACTACCAACTTTGCAAGATAACCTAACATGTTGTACATGAAAAAGACAAAAAAGTTTGAGCCACAATGAGAAGTCTCTGACCCCAAATCTGAAGATCAAAACATATGGCCTCACAGATGATAAATTTAAGTAAAATCGACATATGAGACAGAGATGCCTACAACATAAGCCAGTATACACATTATACATGGACTTAAAGTTTTTGGCAAGCTTATCTAACAGGGAACAAAAAGCAACTAAAAAATGGAATAAAATACAGAGGAAAAAAAAAAGCAAAGATCAACACTTCGGATGGATTTCTTACCTACAAGCAATGTAAAGACAAGCAGCTTCTACTTGATCCTTCCTGCGGCCCCTTGTGAAGTTACGTTCGAGTGCAATCTATACAAAAATAACAGTTCTATCGTTATATAGAGCAAAAAAGTGGGACGAGAAAATCTTGACGTGCACAAAGAAGTAGGGTAGGGGTTTGGTGGTGTCACGAGGAACCTTATAAGGTGTGAAAAGGATCATTTGGCTTACCCAATTAGAATGATTTAGTTCAACAATTCCATCATTTTGATAAGCTCAGTGGCTCAAATTCGGTGAAACTTGAAGACTCATGTGAGTAATGTTCCAATTCCAAGCAATACGCAGAAATACAATCACAAAACACATAATCAAACAAAAATAACCATAAAAATACCGAGGAAAAAATCACGAGTAAGCAATTCGCAGAAATACACATAAGCAATTCACAGAAATACAATCCGATGAAACCGCCCAAATGGATGAGCACCTACTTCAATGAGTAATTTCAATGAAACCAAAGATACATCAAAATCAAGACCTACATTTACAGAGCAATCATAACTCAATTACCGGATTATTTATCAAAACCAGTGATTGTTCCTAAATATTACAGAATCGTGCAAAGGTCCCTTACCTTTCAGATTAGGGCATCTGATGACTGAAATCAACCATAACGACACAGGCGGCGCCGGTTAGGAGGACGTGGCGGCGAAGATGGCGGATATGTAGAGACGGCGAGAAGGATTTTGAGAAGAAGAAATCAGCGCACAGAAATGACAGAAAAGAAATTTGCGCTCAGGAATGAAAACTGAGCGCGCTTAGAAAATAAGTGTGCGCTTTTTTCTTTCACAGCGTGCACATAAAACGCACGCCGTTAATATTATTATTAACGGCGTGCTTTTCATACACGCTGTTAATATATAGACACGATTTTTTTAAAAAAAATTTAATACTATTAACAGCGTGCTTTTAATGCGCGCTGTTAATAGTAAAAAATTTAATACTATTAACAGCGCACATAAAAAGCACGCCGTTATTAATATTATCAACGGCGTGCTTTTAATGCGCGCTGTTAATAGTGCACACGATTTTTTTTTAAAAAAATTAATACTATTAACAGCGCACATAAATATGCACGCTGTTAATAATAATATTAACGGCGTGCTTTTAATGTGCGCTGTTAATAGCGCGCTGCGAAAAGCCATTTTTGTTGTAGTGGCAGCTGGTGTCTTCCGAGTTCAGAGCTTCGTGCTTGGGGTTCTAGGGGCTGGGCTGGTCTAGGCTGGGTCTGGGCGTGGTCCAGGGTCGGTTAGGGTCATGGTGGTTCGGTGGTGGTTCGGCTGGAGGAGTCCAAGTTTGGCTAGGAGTCTATAGGCGAGAGGTTCTTCCATGCGCAGGTTTTGTCTTGGTTCAGGAGGCTTGTGCGTGGGTTAAGGTCATGATCTTTGGGCTGAACTTGGTCAGGAGGGTGCCTAGGTGGGTTGGCTCAGGTTTGGCTCAAGGTGGCTTGGGCGTGGCTCGAGTATATTGGGAGATGGCTCGGGTGGTTCGATAACGTGTCAATTTCAAAAATTAAAGGACTAAAATTGAATCCATGGGTCCACGGGTGTGGCACATGACTTGGAAGGGTAGAATAAATACTAAAAATGTTATTTTTAAAATTTGGGAACAAAATAATGAGTTTTGGATTTATTCGGGATTTAATCGCCGCTCGAAACGTTAATTGAAGAATTAATTGAAACCCCTAGATTTAAGCTTAATAAAATTATGGAAAATTATATTTAAGCTCAAATAATTATTAAAAGTCTAAGTTTTTAATTTGGGAATTTTATATTAAGGTTTGGTTTAAGTCGTGATTAAAACACATTAATATGTTATATTTAAAGATTAATTTAAAAGTCATCGATTTAAGCCAAATAAAAATACGAGAAAATTTATTTAAGCTTAAATAATTATTTAGAATAATCTCATGTCATTAAAAGTGCAAAAAATATAAATTCTAGAATTTTTACGTACAGGGGCAAAACGGTCTTTTTACACCTAAGAAAATACGAAAACGCTTGGCAGCGTCCCGAAGGATCATAACGCTTGTTAAATGATATTTTATGATTTAAAATGATGATTTTGATGATAATATGTATTTTTTCGATTTATGGTAAAACTGTGCAATTTTTACTGTTTAAAATGCTATTTTTGGGAAGCTATGTTATTTTATGATTTTAAAAGAAAACGAAAAATATTTTTGAGAGATGTGAATTGACTGTGACAAAAGATATGATTTATGATATATGATTTTGTGGGGATAACGTGAGGGGAAAAGGTCCCAGAGGAAATACATTTACGGGAAAAGGCCCCAGAGGGAACCCATGTTTGGGAAAAGGCCCCCGAGGGAACCCGTCTATGGGAAAAGGCCCCCGAGGGAACCCTGACGATCGTATTTTCCACGGTGGAGCCTAGTGCACACCCCCATGGACCATGTGGAGCTAAGACTGCAGTCGACCCAAGGATAAAAGCTAGTCACTTTCAAGGATCAAACTTCACCCAAAATGATATATGATTGAAAGCTTATGATAAAAATGATTTTTATGATATATGATTTATGATGAGGATTAAAGCTATTTTTAAAATGATTTATTTATGCTTAAAGTTATTTTAAAATGATTTTTCTATTTATGATTTAATTATGCTTAAATGATTTTTAAAGGATTTTAAAATGGTTTATTTATTTTCAAAAGCTATTTTAAATAAAAATATGATTTTTAAATGTATGTGAGTGTATATGTATTAGTTGCTATCCATGTTTAGAACGTGATGAGTCATTAGACTCACTAGGTTTGTATGATGCAGGATTTGATGATTTATGGGAGGCGCTGACGCTTGAGTGGGTCGAGTGCAGCAGTACACACCTGAGGGCCTTTATGTTTCCGCACTAGCTAGATAGATAAATGATTTAAGGATTTGTTTAATGATTTTTATTAGAGATATTTTTATGCTTTATTGTTAGTTGATCTTTTTAAAGGTCGATTTAGGAATTGAGAATTTATGATTTAAGATTAGGAAAAAAAAATCGAGTTCGTTTCAACATGTCATCGTCCTGTGCAGCTAGATGAGCCTGCATTCTAATTTTCCAGTTGTCAAAATATTCTCTGGAAAACGTAGGAATCTTGTTGAATGAAGACATGTTTATCAGTTTTGTGGATAAAAATATTCAGGGACAAGATTAAACCTCTCTGATACCACTTGATAGGATCGAATAACTGGTGAAAGAGTGTTCAGAAGGGGGGGTTGAATAAACACTGATGATTTTTCTAATCTTTTCGAAGGTTGAGTCAGTTTAGTGACAAACTGAAACTCAGAATCTTGTCAGTCGATTTATAATCAGTTAACAATAAAGTGCAGAAATAAACTGACTTATAGATAGAATTAAAATGGAATAAGAACACACGAATTTTATGGATGTTCGGAGATTTCAACACTCCTACGTCACCCTTTCTATCACAAGGATAGGATATTCACCAAAAAACTTTGATCAATACAAACACTTGTACAGACCCACTTCAGTTTGGACTTAACAATGCCAAAACTGAAACTCTTAGCTTACAAACTGTTTCACAGTACTTAACTGAACTTAGCACAATTGATCTCTCTAAAGATCGAATTTACAACAGAATAATTTGTGCTAGTAAGCTCGAAAAAAAGCCTAGAATGCTACGAATATATCTGATAAGTGTGAGCTTTTAGTTTTTCAATATGAGTGAGAATTTTAGCAGAGTAACAGCAAGTTCGTTGGTTGTAGTTCTTAGTTATCGGGTTCGTGTGTCTCAGCTGTTTTCTTTTGCTATTTATAGACTTTTCTTCAATGGTAATTATCAATACAATTTGAATCTTTTATATCCGTTAATTGCCACGTCGATATACCTCTGACATTCGTACACTGCAGTTTTCTGATATGCGGCATACCCACTATCTGCTTTGTACTGTTGTCAGTTGAATGTCTTTTTCGTTAACTGATAACATGTATAGCTGAAGGATCAGCTGATAAGCAATAGCCGATAAGCTCACAACTGAATGTAGAAACTGATCAGTTTCCAACTAATCAGTCAGTTTTCTGTGTAAATTCAGTTCAGCTGGTTTCAGTTGCCTTTGATAATCTGCGGTTCAAACTTCAGTTATAGGCAACTGTCAGTTGAGTATTCATTTAGTTACTAACGAACTTCTCGATCAGTTAAGTTCAAATGATTTAAGCACTTAGTTTGTCAAACAACCGAAATTTAGTTTTCAACAAGAACTAATTTGTTCTAGACTAAACTAGATGTGGATACCAAAGTCATTATTAATATGTGATTAAAGGAAAAATAGATCGATCTGTTAAAGAAATCAACCTGGGACTTGTACAGTGAATGTAATATCAAATTCGG
Organism: Primulina huaijiensis; assembly: GCF_012295235.1. Taxonomy (NCBI): domain Eukaryota; kingdom Viridiplantae; phylum Streptophyta; class Magnoliopsida; order Lamiales; family Gesneriaceae; genus Primulina; species Primulina huaijiensis. The sequence goes on from NC_133309.1 coordinate 6,031,363, forward strand.
GCATAGGAAGAACAATAAGATCTGCCCGAATTACATCTTTGAATAATCGAAGCTCCAGATTCTTGACTATTTTGGACGTGAGCATTTGATCACCAGAAGGAATAGAAACTTTGAAACCCAAACCCATATCTTGCGTAATAATATTCAGTCTTTTTGTGAAGGTTTCGGATATGAAAGAATGTGTAGCCCCTGAATCTAGCAATGCATAGGTAGCTACTCCTTGAATGATAATCCTTCCTGCGGTGAAAATGTCTTTTAAATCTTCTCATGTTGAAGCTTAAGGATTTATTATCATTAATTTCCCAAAGTTACATGAAGATTGCGTGTTGAACTTAAGCATTTCATGAAATTGTATTTTTGCCTTTACATTTTCGAACCTTTCCATTCTAGTCCCCAAAATTTTGATATTTGCATTAAGGCTATTATATTTCCAAAATTTTCATTTTAGTCCTTGAAGTTTTCGAAAATTTCATTCGTGGTCTTTCTGAGTCAGTAATTGCTTTTTGGTCCCTTATCTATTGGTTAATTACATTTAGACCTCATATTTTCGGAATTTACACCTTTAACCCTCAAAATTTCGAAATCCCCTAAAAATCCCTTAGTTATGATTTTCTTTAATTTTGCCCTAAAACTCTTTATTTGGAATCATTTCATCCTTCACATAAAATAGGGAACAAAATTCATAACATTTTCTATGGTTTCTAAAATCATAACTTAAATTCACTAAGTAGAACATGCAACCTAATTTCCACTAGGTTAAATCTTGCTCTCAATTCAATTCTAATAACCAATTCAACATTTTATGCAATAACAAGCAATATAAAATTGTTAAATGACTAGGTTACCCGTGATAAGTGTAGTGTTTGCTTCTTCTTCCGCTTCTTCAGTATTCATCAAATAAGCTCGTGCTACAGTAGGTGCTTTCCTCTTGGGCAATCAGCAGCTTTGTGCGCATTCTCCTTACAGTAAAAGCACTTGTATGTCCCCCATTCACACTTGCCAAGACACGGGCGATTGCACTCCTTGAACGGTTGCCTCTCAGCAGGCTGTGGTGCTCCTGGATTTGGTGGCCTTTGCTGTCCTTGCTTCTTGTTTTGACCTTGGGTCTTTTGAGGCCCTTGAGGTCTAAGAGGACCTGTATACTGATTTTTGTTTGGCTGATTGCTGTTATGGTGTTGCTGCCTCTTGCGCTGAATCTCAGACTCAATGTCCATCAAAGCTTGCTCGGACTTGAAAGCACATGCAGTAGCAGTAGCGCAATCCAGTGGATGCATCATCATAACCTTGTTTAGCAAGGTGGGTCGTAGGCCATCCATGAAGTGTCTAAGCTTCTCCTCCGGCTCTCTCGCAATAAGGGGTACGAAGTGACAACCCCTATAAAATTTCTTCACATACTCGGCAAAAGTCAAGTCTCCCTGACGGAGGCTCATAAACTCCCTCTTCAGTCGCTTTCTAACATCAGCAGTAAAATATTTCTCATAGAAGATCTCTTTAAATCGAGGCCAAGTAATAGTAGCAAGGTTGACGCCATGCTCGACTCCTTCCCATCATAGTGAAGCATCATCCCTAAACAGGTAAGTGGTACACCTCACACGGTCAGCATCCCCCATATTCAGATAACGGAAGTGTACCTCAAGTACACGTATCCAGCTCTCAGCAGCAAAAGGATCGGTGGTGCCAGAAAATTCCTTTAGCCCTAGCCTCCGGAACTGATCATAGATATCTTGTGGTGTCCTAGGCACATGTTGTATCTGCTGCTGCTGTAACTGATGTAACTGTAACTGCAACTGCTGTTGTTGCAACTGCAGCTGTTGCAATTGTTGCTCGAATAGATGAGCCATCCCCTCAAGAGCACGAGTAGCAACATCTTGTAGTGGTGGTGGTGCATTCCCTTGATTATTCACACTGTTCTCTTCCTGATTCTCAATAACGGGGGCACGTCTAGGAGGCATTTTATCTGAACGTTTTCCAAATTCTAACGTAACCAACATGCATTTAAATCTACGTTTTCTAATCACGTGACATTTCCTTATTCATTTAGCCATTTAAGCATGCAAGGCATATATACTTAAAAAGCTAGTAAACATGTAACGTACACATATTATTCATGTCATCAAGCAGGTAATATCATAATGAATCATATAAAGCATGTAAAAACTTAAAAACTTGAGGCTTGACGACTGATTTTTCCGGCTCCGATGGTGGAACAACCCTTTGCAGGACCTTTGCTCTGATACCAACTGAAACTTCTGCCTTTCTTAATGTTAAAATGTACTGGAATTTTTTTTTAAACATCCCATTTTCGGCCATGCATAATCTCATGAAAATATTTTCATTTTACCCCTTTAAATAAAAACATCAATCAACTAGCATTTTTTTAAAATCAAGTAAAATATCCCAATGTTTTACCACGCCTAAAAAGCAATAAACGTGAAATATACCATCCTCTCAAAAACCACTCTAAAGAATAAATAAATGGTCTTAAAAATCTTTTAACGTAAAATCGCAATCAAAATCATAAGTGCGGAAATAGTAGAAGCGCTGGTCTTCGGGTTGTGTACACCGTTAGTCCAGCCAAATCAAGTGTCAAGACCTCTCTCATTCTCACCTGCATCCATCACACCTAGTGAGTCTAAAGACTCAACACACCATAATCTTGATAGAAAGTATACGTATAAAAATCACATGTAACAGTAAAAATACTTTTACATAAAAATAACATTTTCATGACATGCAACATGAACCTTAACCTTTTCCTTTTTCCTCAACATAACATGACAAACCTTTTTCATGATCATAAACCTTATCCTTTCCTTTATTGAATTCAGATCGTTAATTGTGACTTTCCTCAATCCTCAAAAGTCGATGGATCCATCAACATGAAACCACAGTACTGGGCGGCGGGGACATTAGCGACACAAGATCGTCAACTGAGCCTTGGTCTATCCTCAATCATAACCTCAGATCCTCATATCATCATAGTCACAATTACTTCACTTTCATCAATGTTTTCATATTTCCATTACTTTATAAAATCATGCAAGAATATAATTTTTCCTTTGAAACCAAACATGTAACATGTATTTTAAAAGTCAACTTTAAATCATAAAAATCCATGGACATTTAAAAAAAATCATAAATTAACATATAAACGATCATAAACATTTAAAAATAATCATGATAGCATAAAAACAGCATTTAGAGCACTGCCATGACCTTTACTAATTTAGGTGTAAAAAGACCGTTTTACCCCTAGACGTAAAATTCCTCGACTTTGACTTTTTCTTGAATTCATTGACTTTAACATGTCCCAAATAATTATTTAAGCTTAAATTAAAATTGCCATAATTTTATTTATCTTAAAAAGTAGGCTTTTAAATTAATCTTTAGTTAATCGTTTTGACGGTGTTTTAATCCCGAAAAATCTCAAACTTTAATATAAAATTTCTAAATTCAAAATTTAGTCTTTTTATATTATTTTAGCCCCAATGAACCATGACTCGACCCCCGTGAGTCGTTTTTCAATTTTTTATTAGTAAAAAATCCTAATATGACACCTAAACTTCGACCCCGAGCCAACTTTTGATTTTTACGAGTCACCCTCGAGCCACGTTGGTCCAACACCTGACCAACATCCTAGAGTACCCTAATGGACCCTAAGTTCACTTAGAAACCCTTCCCAAAGCCAAAAACAAAACCCTAACTCAGCCCCCAAAACTGGCCGAGAGTTGCATTAGTAAAAGGACTCTCCCTTTTGCCTCCAGGACCTAGCCACCGAGCCCAGACCCCGAACCACTCGCCCTCACCCCTTCCTAAGACTCTAAAGACTCGTCCTAGCCCAGCCCCTGAGCCCTAGACCGAGCCCCTACTCTCCTACCAGTCGCACAAAGTCTGCATAGAATTGTGCAACTTCTTGGGTAGGAGTCCTTGCTTGGCTAGGACTCCTCCCAGCCCTCCTAATCCGAGTCCTAGCTTGGCTAGGGCTCTTCCCTAGACACAGCCCGACCCTAGGTCAGCCTTGAACCAAAGCCCAGGCCTGCCTTCCCTTAGAAACATGACAGCCGAACCCCTCAACTCCATGGCAGAATAAAAACGTTTTTTGGTGAGTTGCTTGTGGTGTGCAGTTTTACATGAGTCAGGACCCCTTTCAATCATGTGTATACATCTCTTGTTCACCACCTATGGTCATGGCAGCCTCTGGACAATACAAAACATTGATTTACAACATAGGATCATGAGTCTACCTCTTGTGCACGCAAAAATCAGAAAATTCAGAAAATAATTTCATGCTCTTCATGCATACAATAATTAAAATAATATTATGATATGATGAATGAGAAAAGAATATGTGTGGCGTGCCTTTGTGTTTTATACGCACGAATTCACGTTGATGATGAAGAACGGATCGAAACCTTGGCTTGTTTCCCTTTGAACCTTCGAAAAACCCTTCTACCCTGAGTTGTGTGTATCGTGTAAGGGGTGGGGAGTGTTTTCAGAAAAGTGGGCGAGAGTTGAGTAGGGTTTTGGGTGGAGTTTTGTATATTATATAGTAAATAAAGTTATTAACTCAAGCTTAGGCCTATTAAGCCAAGTTTAGGCACATTAGTTCTTGTTTAGGATTTAAATAAAATATTATCATAGCTTTGTTTAAATAAATTTGTGAATTAAATAGCCGGGTTGCCAAAAAGCGCGCATTTTTGTTGAAAAACCAACACCGATTAAATTTACGTCCCGGCGTATAAAATCACTTCAAAAACCCCTTATTTTAAAAAATATGAAAAACCCATCAACCATTATTTTAAGCAATTAAATTTACGTCCCGGCGTATACAATTTTATGCATGATGGTAAAAAGATCTCATTTAAAATATAAACATGTATGTCACATAATCGATTAGCAATTAAAATCCCTTAATTACTCATTTTTTTTCATAATCCCTAGATTTACATGCAGTTGGATTGCGTCGTCTTAATTTTTTGACCTTACACTTTAAGATGCTGAAAAGACAGAAGTCAGGCCAATAAACTAAAGCTGACTGATAGCACAAGCTTTAAGATGCTGAAAAGAGAGAAGTCAGGCCAATAAACTAAAACTGACTGATAGCACAAGCTTTTAACTCCTATTTGTTGACATTTACCCAATATCAATTTGACAAGAACAGTCAATTATCCAATTTATTATTGCATTTAATTTCATTTGACATATTTATTTTCCTCCGTTGGATTTCATTGACTTCATTTTTTTAACCGTATTTTGACTATATTCTTCTTCAAGCTTTTGCATTCACAAGAATTTTAGCCCACATTATTTTCACTAACTTTTCAAAATTTCTTCATTCACCATCAATGCTCTTCAAATTAAATTTGATGATGTTTATTTGTTGATATATGAAGGCATGGTAGCCATTTTTAAGAATTTTGAAGCCACCGGGCTTAAAGATTTTCTGGGCTATCATAGTAATATTTTCGAAGAAGGTCTTTCTCAATTCTTCTCTTGTGCCAAGATTGAATATGAGGCATTGGTGTGCATTATCCGTGATCATACCATTATTAATAAGAATTTCTTCACTGAGACCTTCAATCTTCCAACAGAAAGGATCCCAGAGTTTAACAGACTGCCCTCAGCAACCATTGAAGAAATGAAGATCAAATTGTCACTATATGGTGACAAACTCAAATCTTTTAGAAAGAAGAAAGAGATGAAGATTGAGTGTCGTCTATTGAATGATATTGTGGACAAGTCCCTCACTGCTAAGGTCGGATCTTTTTTTATGTTTATACTCTTGAAATACTCAAGACGACGATAGCCATAACAACTAGAGTCAAAATTAATAATGATAGCCATAATGACTAGAGTCAAAATTAACTAGTATGTCATCCTCCATAACATTCTGATAGCCATGATTTTGATTCCAGACAAGCAGAACAAAGGGTATTATGTACCAATCTACCGATTACTTGAAAAAGTCAAGCTCAGATGGGACAATCTTCCTTCCTACACTCCACAAGGTACTGATTCAAAAGTCTAATGTTGTCTACAAGTCCAAGAACATCATCTCATATGATGATCCGTTGAAATTCAAGTAGGAAGTAGTTGAATAAAAGAAGAAGAAGAAGAAGAAGTCATCCAAAAAAGGACCAATCAAGCGAAAACTGGTGGTTGAAACATCCGATTTAAATGAAACCAATTCAGATAAAGATAAGCTTCCTTTGGCTCAACTATTCTCCCAAGTCCTAAGAAAGAGAAGAGAGCAAAGAAAACAAAGATGGTGAAGCACTTCTAAGAGACGTTGAGACCAGATCCCATCCTAGCTATTCCAGTCTGTAAAGTGTTGGATCCCGGTTTTCTACGCGCCCAACCGCAGCGGAAGTTTTAAAATTTTTATTTATTTTGACAATCAAAATATGTTTTGCTTTGGGCGCTCGGATGATTTTATCATAAACATTCATAGGGCGTTTAGAATTTATACCTTTGGTGAATTAATCACACGTCTCCAACTAATCCGGGGTTAGCGGATATAGGACTCCTTTCTTCTAATCAGGTCTACGACTAGATGGTTTGATCCTCTTCTAATTTGCACTAGAAAAGTAGAAGAGATTTTGCGTTGGAGATCAAAGTATGAGAGACGGCTCAATCTTCTCTTCAAAAAGAAGTGGCCGAAATTTTGGAGAGAAAAACTTGTGATTTTCGAAAATTGTGAAGGTGGCTAGGGTTTTTCGAAAGTTATGAATGAATTAATTCTAACCTTAAGCCTAGTACACATATATATATATGCTTAGGGCCCATTAATTAATTAAATACTTAATAGGCTTAATAAATTAATTATTCTAGTCCAACTAGTTTAATTAATTAATTAATCTTTTAAAGTCCAATTAAGAACCTTAATAATATGTATGTTGGTCTTATATTCCTACAAGCCCATTATACATATACCCATTACATTAATTTAAATCCCTTATAAATTCAACATTTGAATTTAATATTTAAATTATAAATTCAACTCCTTAAATTTATTACCTCCAAAATTTAATATTTAATAAACTCAACTTTTGAGCTTAATAAATTAAATCCATCATAAATTCAACATTTGAATTTAACATTTAAATTATAAATTCAACTCCTTTAATCTATCACCTCAAAAATTTAATATTTAATAAACTCAACATTTGAGTTTAATAAATTAAATTATCAAATTTTATAAATTCAACTCCTTGAATTTATTCTCTCTAAATTTCGTAAATCCAACTTCTTGAATTTACAATATCATAAATTCAACTCCTTGAATTTATTTTCTCAAAATTTAATTATCATAAATTCAACTCCTTGAATTTATTCTCTCAACGGGAACAAACGATACAGTGCTTGTGTAACCCTCAATGGTTCAGGGATACAGCTAGCTGAGGGTTCACAACTCTTTGTAATTCAGAATAACATTTATTATTATTCGGGCTTACCCTAATTAGTCCCATTCTTTTCATCAACACCTTGATCAAGAATGTCAGAACTAATATCTGATTGCACCCATCGGATCATGGTAAGAGCGTATAGTAGCATCGCCCCATTATCCCCTAGTTGCCACTGATAGTTCTTGCAATAACCAGTCGATTATGATTAACGTACAGTACGGTCCCTTCATCTCATATATCCCGATCGAATCTACAACCATTGGTTCATCGAGGGTTGCATATTAATTCGATGACTATGTGACACATATAATAGTGGCATCGCGTGTACTATTTGGAAAACTCCTTCTCAAACATACATCTCATACTCTGGCCAGAGATTCCATCCATTATTATTACTTCAGATCACATAGGATATCCACACCCGTAGGTGAGCGGTGAATCCCCGACTACAATGCACTGGCTCTTATATGTGTCGCAACTATACCCAACCTCACCACCTGATGACTCTCCTGGAGCCGGGAAACGAGTCAAAGCACAGCCCAAGCATATAGAGCCTCAGTGTTGTCCCGGGTCATAAGGACTAATGGTGTACAATCATAACCACAGACTTATCCTCTCGATAAATGATAACCAATTGGAAAGTTCGAGGGAGGGTTGTTCGGTATAATCATCATATGACTACCCATCTGCATGCTTGGACATCTCTATGCCCTTACCACGAAACGCAGTACACAACATCACAGATGCTAGTTTCAAGCTCAAGCGACCTTTATCCCTGTTTTAGGCGGCTGAATCGACTAGAAACGAATTTAGAATATGCAGTGTTTACAAATGAGTTTCAACATCGAATTACGATTCATTTGTATTAAAGCATAATCAAGGACTTTATCTATGCTGCTTGCGTGGGTATACAGATAAAGTATAACGAATCCATTAAAAAATAAATTATATTAAAATAAAGATTGTTTATTACACTTGAATTAATAAATTCTCCAGCCAACATTTGGCTTACTGGACATCTACTCTAACAATCTCCCACTTGCCTTAGAGCCAACTACCCATAAACTTTAATACAATTGCTTCGCGATGCTTTTCAAACAATGGTCCTGGCAAGGGCTTTGTAAGTGGATCAGCAACATTATCTGCAGAGGGGACTCTTTCGACTGATATGTCTCCTCTTCCCACAATCTCCCACATGATGTGGAAATTCCTCAGTAAATGTTTGAATCGCTGATGAGACCTTGGTTCCTTTGCTTGCATAATGACACCAGTGTTGTCGCAGTACAACGGGACTAGATCAACTCCATTAGGAATAACGCCCAACTCTTGGACAAAATTCCTCATCCAAACTGCCTCTTTGGCTGCAGTAAATGCAGCAATGTATTCAGCTTCAGTGGTGGAATACGCAACGGTGTCTTGCTTGAAACGTTTCCAAGAGACAGCCACACCATTTAGCATGAATACAAAACCAGAGGTCGATTTCGAATCATTTACGTCAAATTGGAATCTTGAATCAGTGTAGCCTTCTAATTTCAATTCTCCACCCCCATAGATCATGAACAAGTTCTTAATCCTTCTCAAGTACTTAAGAATATCTTTCACGTCCTTCCAATGCATTGGACCAGGGTTCGCCTGATATCTGCTTGTAACACTCAGAGCGTAAACAACATCAGGACGCGTCGATATCATATCATACATGATACTACCAATAGTTGATGCATATGGAATACGTGTCATCATCTCTATCTCTTCATCACTTCTAGGACACATAGCTTTAGATAGAGTAACACCATGACACATTGGTAAGTATCCTCTCTTGGACTCCTTCATAGAGAATCACTTCAGAATGGTATCGATATAAGTGGTTTGGGTGAGTCCTAGCATCCTTTTTGATCTATCTCTATAGATCTGTATTCCCAATACATAGGATGCTTCACCCATGTCTTTCATGGAGAATTTACTTGCTATCCATACTTTAGTTGATTGCAGCAATCCTACATCATTCCCAATGAGTAGGATGTCATCAACATAAAGTATAAGGAATGTCACTGCACTCCCATTAACTTTCTTGTACACACATGGTTCCTCAGGATTCTTAGCAAAACCAAACTCTTTGATAATGCTATCCAATATGAGGTTCCAACTCCTTGACGCCTGCTTGAGACCATGTATAGATCTCTGAAGTTTGCATACCTTATGCTCACTTCCTACTGATGTGTATCCCTCAGGTTGAGACATATAAATTTCTTCTTTGATATCTCCATAGAGGAATGCAGTCTTTACATCCATTTGCCATATCTTATATTCGTACCATGCTGCTATGGTTAGTAGTATTCTAATGGACTTAAAAATAGCAACTGGGTAAAAATTTTCCTCATAGTCAACTCCTTGCCTTTGAGTATAAATTTTTGCAACCAATCTTGCTTTGAAGGTCACTACCTTTCCATCCGCCCCAAGCATTTTTTTTTAGATCCATTTTCATCCTATGGGAACGATTCCCTCAGGTGGATCTACTAATGTCCAGACTTGGTTTGAATACATAGAGTCCATTTCCGACTGCATGACTTCAAGCCATTTGGTTGAATCAGTATCAGATATTGCTTCATTGAAATTCATTGGATCACATCAAACACAAGGCTCATCATGACCTTGTTCATTAAGAGGTGTATATCTTGCAGGTGTTCTAATAACCCTATCAGACCTTCTAGGAGCTTGTACTTCAACTACTGGTTGTTGGGAAATGTGTTCAACTTCTATAGTTGAGGGGGTATCTTTAATTTCTTCAAGTTCTATCATCTTGCCTTTTCTATCTAATAGAAACTTCTTTTCCAAAAAGGTGGCGTTTCTTGAAACAAACAATTTTGCTTCATTGGGATGATAGAAATAATATCCAACAGAATTCTTTGGATATCCTACAAAGTAGCACAAAGTGGATCTACTATCCAATTTGTCTCCCACTGTCTGCTTCACGTAAGCAGGACACCCCATATTCTCATGTAAGAATAATTGGGAGATTTTCCCATCCATATCTCATATGGTGTTTTATTCACTGCTTTATTATGGACATTATTCAACAACATTGCCGCAGTTTCAAGCGGAAAGCCCTAAAACGATGTAGGAAATTCAGTAAATCCTATCATGGATCGAACCATGTCCATCAAGGTTTGATTTCGATGTTCAGAAACACCATTCAATTGTGGTGTTGCTGGTGGAGTCCACTGTGAGAGAATCTCATTCTCTTTTAGATAACCCAAAATTTCAGCACTCAAATATTCTTCACCTCGATCAGATCGAAGTGTCTTAATACTTCTTTCTAGCTGTTTTTCTACTTCAGATCTGAATTCTTTGAACCTTTCAAATGCTTTAGATTTGTGTTTCATCAAATAAACATACCAATACCTCGAATGGTCATCAGTAAAGGTAATGAAGTTGGATTGCCCATATTTTGTGCTAACACTTAGCGGGCCACAAACGTCTGTGTGTATCAAATCCAGTAGACCATGCGCACGTTCCACGTTTCCATTGAATGGAGTCTTGGTCATTTTTTTCCTTTTAGACAAGACTTACAAGTAGGTAGAGAATTTATGTCTGACAAGTCAAACATGCCTTCTCTCACTAGTTTGTGCATCCATCTTTGGGAAATGTGACCTAGTCTAGCGTGCCATATTTGTGTGGGATTTGGTTCATCTAACTTTCTTTTGTTTGTTGTTGAAATCCTGTTTACTTGGACATTCACTTATCATTTTCAGAACATTTCTTACGTATATAATTTCTTATGTCCAGACTTCTTGCAGTGAAATAAATATGTTCTGAATTATCGAGCTTTGTAGGCCCTTTAAGTGTCCTTCTGAGTTTGCCTCTTATTGGATTTGTTTTTCTTCTGAGGGACAGAACATTTATTTCCCTTACTTTGTGGGCCATTTTTCGTCTTACGAGAGGCCCATTAGAAAAACAACATTTTTCTCTTTTATAGTGATCTCATAATTCATAAGCGTATTGACTAGCTCTTCAAGGCTATCATTTATCTTATTCAAATTGAAGTTCACCATAACCCCGTCAAATGAGGAAGAGAGAGACAACAAATTGTTGTTATCTAGTAACTCGTTAGGAATCACATATTCCTGACCCACCACATTCTCAAAAAGCCTAGTTATACGTACACCACGCTCATGGGCCAAAGCCCCATCTTGCATATATATAGTCATGAGCTCCTTGAAAGTGATGTGCATCATTTTATGAGTTTCATGCACAATGCAACTCTTGCAAGTGCATTCGAATGTCAGCAGCATTCAACATCTCCTCAAACTGTCCCTACAGTTCATTTGACATAAAAGCGAGCTTATTACACTTTAGCTTGCATACTATGGTCCTACCATCTTGCCTGCTTTGTCAGTTCAACAGGACTGACATTAGTGTGTATGCATTTTATCCGAATTCAGAACAATTTCTCAACCAGTCTTGAAAGTTTTGTTCGGTTAGCTTGTTAATAACAAAAATGTATTACGTGACGAAATCGAAAATATACTGATATGGAAACATAATAATTATTGCTGATTATTTTAAAATAATTTTAAGATATAAAATATGGATTTTTATTTTATAAATTCTCTCCCACTATTTTGACATTTCCACCACCCTCTGATGAAAAAGGGAAATCGTATTTCTTTAGTGGCACGTAGAGTCCAATTAGCCAATTACAATCTCGAATAATATTAGCCAATTATAATTTCTAATAGGTAGAATCCAATTGCATCCCTATGCAACATCCGCGTGTTTTGCATCACGTTTAATAAGGACCCAATAATATGATGCCGTTTATTTTCGCGTGTCAAACCGACCCATCAATATTGAATTGTAGTAGACGGTCGCCATGAGTTCCCCCAATAATATGAGCCAAAGTCATGGGAGTTCTACTCAATTCACATCATATGTCCGGTAGAAGTCACAGCTTTCCGGCTTCCAGGCCTCCCCAATAATATGAGCCAGACACTGTCCGCGGGTAGAGATCAACATGCAACCACGGTTGATGGAAGGCAAGGAAAAATTAAACTTATTTAATTTTTACTTTTACGGTTTGATATAAATTTTGAATCATATTCAAAATGAGGGATTTTAATTTTAAAATTGTCTCATCATTTTAATTTTAATATCGCGTGCCACGAGTTTGTATGTTTGCCGGATTCATGAAACTATATTATCTAATAATATACATACATGCATACTACTATATATCACATATATATCATAATATGACATTCAACAATAAATAAGGATGATCGATCGCCAACACTATTAGATCCATATGAGCCAGACATGGATCCAGGTTCAAAACCTAGGTGAATGCAGGGATGCAAATGCAAATATTACAACAGCTTCCAATATTTTACATGTCTTCATCCTGTGCTTCGGGCCCACCATCTTCCAGTCTTGATCTCCCACTATTTCTAATAATTACATTTAAATAGCCATGACACATAAGGGATACATCTCATGGGGTGAGAACGGGCCATAAACCAGGCTCACTTTAATAATATCAAATATTAACAAAACGAATAAAACTATACAATATCCTAACATACAACTAACACATTGATCAAGTCTCTCGATCTTCTTTCTTGTATTTAATATCAAATATTAACATCAATTTAATTAAACAATTTTAATTAATTGATAAACCAAATATCTAATAATTTTATTACTATCCATCACAATTATTAAAGAATTTAAAAAATTAAATAAACACCTTTATTTAATTTCCAATTAAATCAATAATAACTGATTTCATGTAAAAACTCATTTTTACCATAAATAATTAAAATCATATTCTACTTATTTATTTTACAAGAAAATTAATAATTTTCTTAAATTTAATTTTCCAAAAGAAAAATTGAACCAATTTTCAAAAATATCAATTTTGCCCAAAAATTTTAAAAATCATAAAATTGCACCCTAGGCCCAAACAATTCAAGCCCAATAATCCAGCACAGTTCCCGAGACACTCTCGGGCAGCCGCCCGCTGCCCGAACGTTTCGGGCAGTGGCAGCATCCGCACAGGTGCACGCAGCACCGCGCGATGTGCGGACGCGCGTGCTATGCAGCAGCTGCGTCCGCACAGTGCACTGCCCGTAACTGTTCGGGGCAGTCTAATTTTTTTTTTAAAATTTCTGGAAAAATAAAATTTTTATGGCGCTACAATTTTCTAAAAAATTTTCTTGTGTGGTTAGAAACAAATTATTCAATATCAAAACCATACGATTTAGAAAAACCTTGGCTCTGATACCATTGTTGGATCCCGATTTTCAACGCGCCCAAACGCAGCGGAAGTTTTAAAATTTTTATTTATTTTGACAATCAAAATATGTTTTGCTTTGGGCGCTCGTATGATTTCATCATAAACATTCGTATGGCGTTTAAAATTTATACCTTTGGTGAATTAATCACACGTCTCCAACTAATCCGAGGTTAGCGGATATAGCTCTTGATTAAATCCCTACGAACTTTCTTCAGGGACTCTTTTCTTCTAATCAGGTCTATGACTAGATGGTTTGATCCTCTTCTAATTTGCACTAGAAAAGTAGAAGAGATTTTGCGTTGGAGATCAAAGTATGAGAGACGGCTCAACCTTTTCTTCAAAAAGAAGTGGCCGAAATTTTGGAGAGAAAAACTTGTGAGTTTCGAAAATTGTGAAGGTGGAGGCTAGGATTTTCAAAAAATTATGAATGAATTAATTCTAACCTTAAGCCTTATACACATATATATAAGCTTAGGGCTCATTAATAAATTAAATACTTAATGGACTTAATCAATTAATTATTCAAGTCCAACTAGTTTAATTAATTAATTAATCTTTTAAAGTCCAATAAAGAACCTTAATAATATGTACGTTGGTCTTGTACTCCTACAAGCCCATTATACATATACCCATTACATTTAATTTAAATCCCTTATAAATTCAACATTTGAATTTAATATTTAAATTATAAATTCAACTCTTTACATTTATTACCTCAAAAATTTAATATTTAATAAACTCAATTTTTGAGCTTAATAAATTAAATCCATCATAAATTCAACATTTGAATTTAACATTTAAATTATAAATTCAACTACTTGAATCTATCACTTCCAAAATTTAATATTTAATAAACTCAAAATTTGATTTTAATAAATTAAATTATCAAATTTTATAAATTCAACTCCTTGAATTTATTCTCTCCAAATTTCATAAATTCAACTTCTTGAATTTATGAAATCATAAATTCAACTCCTTGAATTTATTTTCTCAACATTTAATTATCATAAATTCTACTCCTTGAATTTACTATATCATAATATAAATTCAACTCCTTGAAATTATTCTCTCAACGTGAACAAACGATACAGTGCTTGTGTGACCCTCGATGGTTCAGGGATACAGCTAGCCGTGGGTTCACAACTCTTTGTGATTCAGAATAACATTTATTCTTATTCGGTCATATTCTAGTTAGCCCCATTCTTTTCATCAACACCTTGATCAAGAACGTCAGAACTCATTTCTGATTGCACCCATCAGATCATTGTAAGAGCGTCTAGTAGCATCGTACCATGATCCCCTAGGTATCACTGATAGTGTCTGCAAGAACCAGTATATTATGATTAACGTACAGTACGGTCCCTTCATCTCATATATCCCGATCGAATCTGCAACCATTGGTTCATCGAGGGTTGCATATTAATTCGATGACTACGTGACACATATAATAGTGGCATCGCATGTACAATTTGGAAAACTCCTTCTCCAACGTACATCTCATACTCTGGCCAGAGATTCCATGCATTATTATTACTTCAGATCACATAGGATATCCACACCCGTAGGTGAGCGGTGAATCCCCGACTACAATGCACTGGCTCGTATATGTGTCGCAACTATACCCAACCTCGCCACCTGATGACTCTCCTGGAGCCGGTAAACGAGTCAAAGCACAACCCTAGCATATAGAGCATCAGTGTTGTCCCGGGTCGTAAGGACTAGTGGTGTACAATCATAACCACAGACTTATCCTCTCGATGAATGATAACCACTTGGAATGTCCGAGGGAGGGTTGTTCGGTATAATCATCATATGATTACTACCCATCTGCATGTTTGGACATCTCTATGCCCTTACCAAGAAACGCAGTACATAACATCACATATGCTAGTCTCAAGCTCAAGCAACCTTTATCCCTGTTTTAGGCGGCTGAATCGACTAGGAACGAATTTAGAATATGCAGTGTTTGCAAATGAGTTTCAACATCGAATTACGATTCATTTGTATTAAAGCATAATCAAGGACTTTATCTATGCTACTTGCATGTGTATACAGATAAAGCATAACGAAACCATTAAAAATTAAATTATATTAAAATAAAGATTGTTTATTACACTTGAGTCAATAAATTCCTCAGCCAAAGTTGGCTTACAGGGCATCTACTCTAACATAAAGTACAACCTTGTTTAAGAATATTTGAAAAATAAATAACTTATATAGAGTTTGGACTGCCTCGAATTGACAAAAAGGGAAAAAGAAAGGAATTTGTCTAGATCCAATAAGCCTATTCATCGTTTCAGACAAATATCAATCTTACAGTGAATGAAGTAGAAAACATAGTAGTGATTTAGCTGAAGAATTTTGACAAGTGGGTGAACAACATAAATTTTTTTTATTACTCTAAAAATCAGGAGATTTGAGAAAATGGATAAAATAGTAGCACAAGAAGATCAAATTTTGGAATGGACGGATAAAAAATGATACCAAAAGCAATGAAGTGAAATGTCCCTCACCTCACTCTTACTTTAATTAAACAATAATAAGAATTTTTTTATCAAGAAAATTATACTATTCATCGGAATTCAATAATTGGAGCTTCAATTTAAAAATGCTAAAAAAAGAGTTAATTTGATACCATATCCAAATAAATATCAAAGTCTAAAAAATATTTACTTAAACATCCAAAAAAACAAGTGTTAAACCTCCTTAAGATAAAATTCAATTTTCTAATCAATCCTTTAAAATAACGCGGGAAACGAGAGTTCTTCGGGTGTGTACTGTCCAGCCCAATCCGTCAAGAGTCGAAGCCTCCAACCTCATCATTATTCTCACCTGCAACCATTTAAACCTAGTGAGTCTAATGACTCAACACATACAAACTGTGATAGCAAATAATACATATACAAGCACATGCATTTAAAAGAATATTTTTAATAAAATACCTCTGACTTAAAAATTGCTAGCATACATGTGGGGCCCCGGGTCCAATATCTAATACTAAAAATTATAAATGTAACAAAATAAACGATTGAGTAAAACTTATAGTATGTGGTTCACAAACCGACATAAACATCGTGAAAATAATTTAAAGGTCTTAAATGTTTGAAATATAATTTTTAACATGCCAAAATAAAGTAGTGAACCAAAATAATCGAAATATCATCAAAGAGCGCCTAAGACCCGAGAATCCCACTCTAACTCGTATCTCCTCGCCTGGAGCTGGACTGAAACGACATCGATTTTTTTTCTAATTTTAAATCATAAATTATAAATTTCTAAATAAAATAATTTAACATAATCATGGATCATAATAATTTAACATATGAAATCTCAAGTGCATAAAATAAAATCCTAAATCATCAACTAACCAAAATTCCTAAATCGACCTTTAAAAAGATCAACTAACTATTAAAATAAAGCATAAAAATATCACTAATAAAAATCCTTAACATAATCTTTAAATCATTTATCTATCTAGCTAGTGTGAAAACATAAAGGCCCTCAGGTGTGTACTGCTGCACTCGATCCACTCAATCGTTGGCACCTTCTATAAATCATCAAATCCTGCATCATACAAACCTAGTGAGTCTAAAGACTCAGCACACTCTAAACATAAATAGCAAATAATACATATACACTCACATACATTTAAAAATTATATTTTTATTTTAAATAGCTTTTGAAAATAAATAAACAATTTAAAATCATTTTAGTATAATTAAATCATAAGTGGTAAAATTATTTTAAAATAACTTTAAGCATAAATAAATCCTTTAAAAATCATTTAAAATATATTTTTGGGCATAAATCATTTTAAAAAGAGCTTTAATTCTCATCATATAATCATATATCATAAAATCATTTTTATCATAAGCTTTCAATCATATATCATTTTGGGTGAAGTTTGATCCTTGAAAGTGACTAGCTTTTATCCTTTGGTCGACTTCAGTCTTAGCTCCACATTGTCTATGGGGGTGGGCACTAGGCTCCACCATGGAAATACGATCGTCGGGATCTCTCGGAGGTCTTTTCCCATAGACGGGGTCCCTCTAGGGCCTTGGCCCGTAAACGGGATCCCTCTGGGGCCTTGGCCCGAATATGGGGCCCTCACGTCATCTCCACAAAATCATATATCATATCATTTGTCACAGTCAATTCACATCCCTCAAAATATTTTTTTCCTTTACTTTAAAATCATAAAATTACATAGCTTTCCAAAAATAGCATTTTAAACAGTAAAAATTACACAGGTTTACCATAAATCGTAAAAATACATATTATCATCAAAATCATCATTTTAAATCATATAATATCATTTAACATGCGTTATGATCCTTCGGAACGCTGCCAAACGTTTTCGTATTTTCCTAAGTGTTAAAAGACCGTTTTGCACATGGACTTAAAAATTCTCGAATTTATCTTTTTCGCACTTTTAATGACATGGGATTTTTCTAAATAATTATTTAAGCTTAAATATAATTTTCCATAATTTAATAAAGCTTAAAACTAGACTTTTCAATTAATTCTTTAATTAGCGTTTCGTGCGGCGATTAAATCCCAGATAAATCAAAAACACATTATTTTGACACCCAATTTTAAACATAACATTTTTAGTATTTATTCTACCCTTGTGAGCCATGACCCGCACCTTTGGACCCCTGGTTCTAATTTTAGTTCAATTAATTCGAAATTTGACACATATACGAACCTCCCGAGCCATCTCCTAATTTAGTCGAGCCACGCCCAAGCCACCTCGAGCCAAACCATAGCCAACCCATGTAGGCACCCTCCTAACCAAGCCCAGCCCAAAGAACCAGCCCCTAGCTCACCCAATCACTCCTGGAACCAAGCCACACAACCTGCACATGGATGAACTCATGCCTATAGATTCCTAGTGACACTAGGACACCTCCAGCCGAGCCACCGCCGAGCCCACCTGACCCTAACCATCCCTGGACCACGCCCAGACCCAGCCCAAGCCCTGGAGCCCCAAGCCCGAAGTTCTGAACCAGAAAAAGACATCCTGTGTGTTTCCCTCGCTCCTTCATGATCCCATGCTTCGCTCGAGCCAGCCACCATCCCAACCGCTCCAGACCCTAGCCCGACCCCTGCCCATGACCCTTGGACCCTGATGGACCTCCTTGGCTTGCCCCCAGGCCAGCCGCGAGCCCCTCCTCACAGCCACACCAGAAACTTTCACGTGAAGAGTCCCTTCACAACAAGGACTCTTCCTTAGCCGCCTCCCTCGACCTAGCCACCCCAGGACCCTACCTTGCCTTTGGACCTGACCCTGGACAAGCCCCCAATCAGCCCCTGGCCAGACCCATGCCCCATGCAAAGGAACCGAACCACTTGAATTTTGCACAACCAAGCAAACCCACGTTTCTTTTTGTGATTCTTAGCCTACGTTTCTAGCTTTGTTTCCTTTCAATAATTGTCATGTTTTTGTCCATAAATTAATCATATTTTATCATGTTTTGGCAGCGTACTCGTTGGATTCAATAATGTTTTCAAAACAAGCGCGAAATCGTTAAAACTTTAAAAATACGCAACTTACCGTAAAATAATCGAACCATCATATTTTTCATGCAGAAACAATTAAATCAAGCATATTATGATTTGTATGATGTTAAAAGAGTATAAGAAACGTGCATTTGCGTTTACAACGCTCGAATTTTCAATCGTCGGCGAGGAAGGACGAACGGGCGACGAAGAACACAAGTTTTCCTTCTCCTTATTTTTTGAAATTGTGGTGTGTGATTTGATGTGTTTCACGGCTGATGGAGGCTGATTTATGGTGATTAAAATACCTTGGTTGCATATTTAAAATTAAATTAACAAGTTAAATGGACTTTGGTTTTGGGCTTGCATGCTTAAGGGTAATTGGACCTACTTAATTTAATTAAATTGAGCCCAATAACACTTAATTAATTAAATAATAAAAGTTTATAAAATTAGTTTCCATAAAATAATATTTTTGATCTTTTAAAACTCCTTTTTTGCCCAAAACCGGCTTCATGGGGAAAATCGAGCTCGACTCGTAAAATAATTCGAATTACAACATTTTTGGGAAAAATTAAATCATTTTTAATCATATTAGGAAGCCTTGCCATTATTTAAAGAAAAATAAATATTCTTGTCTTGGTCGTCCCCGGTCTCCTTTCCCCTGCCTATTATCGAATATTCGGGAAAAATCCTTAATTTCATGTAATCATGCAATCATACATTTAATCATGCAATCATACATTTAATCGTATAAAAATATCATGCTAGCATTTAAAATCAATTAAATAAAACAGTTAAGCAATTAAAATGATTTTGCATGCATGCAGTTTAACTAGACGAATTTTTCGGGCTTTACATGGACTTTGGCATCCCAAGCCTCGCCTCACCTACCGTCAAGCACATGATAACAAGAGGTAGCCGATGTGCCGGTGGGTATAAACCCAGTATAATACAATCAATAACATATGAGAATTAAATGACAATTAGTTTATACGAAATTCATAAAGATGCAATATAATGCAATGCATGATTAGAAGCTGTGGGCTATCAATAAATCTCAAGATCAAGTGAATCATCATGTCATAGGGTACCTAAGGGAAGAGAATCCCCCAGCAACATTCACCGACTCAACCGCTCGAGGTGGGGTGCTGTGGTCTACAATCCCAGGACTATGGTGCACCTATAGAGAGTGTTCATGCTATAGCAGCGACCTCCGCATACACTATGCCAACTCCACTATAGCCCCATACGTCCAACAATTTAATAAATCAAGGCGACCTCCGCCATATCAAATCTGAATCGACAAGTGGCTCAATATGCAATATAATTATGCAAATCAATACCATCATCTCGATATTGTAATAAACTCATTTCAAGACAACATTCATCACCAAATCACAAGTAATTCATCGAGCCATAGAATTTTCAATTTAAAATAAAAATGATACTTTTACCTCATATGTTACCGACCGTAACATACCTTTCGAATATTATCAACAAGAGATCAAAATATATGGTTGAGAAGTCTTGAACCCTCGCAGTCGACTCGATTCGCTATTAACCAACTTAAAGTAAATAATCTTGAGCCAACCCAAGTCAATACTTCAACCGAATCTTCAATACATAAATCAAGAACTCGGATTATTTATCAACACAGAGTAATTTTCGTACAAAATTCATAATTAATTCCATACAGCTTCAAATCAAGATCTGTAAATTGGATATGCACAATGCCCAACAATTCTTCCTCACAAACTTTTGTCAAATAAAGTCATTGTGGGGACCCGGGGCGCTAATTCATTGTGGGGATCCAACAATATAAAGATCAAGTTAAATATATAACAACAAGATCCAAGTAAAGTCATAACAGTTGAGTGTTTAACAGCTACATCTCAAGCTATAAACAACCAAGTCTACTTCTAGGCCCGGATCACCACTCTAATCTCGATCTGTCATCCTCTTCTAGACCCTGATCATGTCCCACCTGTTGTCATGCACACATACTGTAACGTACCGTACTTTCAACTATTTAAAATTTGCGGAAAAATTAAATATTTTCTTAAATAAAAGGCGAACCTTCAAAATTCAATAAAAAACTGTTCATCCCCAAATGTTGTTGCAACAAAAGATATCAAATGAAGTTTACTAAAAGTACTTGTTTAAAACTCATAATCAGCAACATGAAATCAGAGTATTTGAAACTTTCGTAAAATCTTAAAATGACATGGGCGGTCCTCGGGTCTAGCCTCCTGCTCAGTCCAAGCCAGCTCCTTGGTCCCCACCCCTAGCCTCTTCAACATATTCCTCACCTGCATCGACCAAGTCTAGTGAGCCTAAAGACTCAACACGTATAAACTGGAAGTAACGATTAGTACGTAAGAAAACCACATGCAACTTCAAAATAGAGCGTACATACGTGAAACTTGAACTTGCAAGTAAACTTGAACATACATACATAACATAAACGTGCCATAACGTGAACACTTTTCGTAAACATGTTTGCATACTTGTACATACATAACTTCATCATTTTGCGTAGAGGCATGTTTCAAAGCAAGTGACCCATAACATAATTCGCCTGATCAGACTAAACCACAGTACTGGGCTGACAAGGAAGATCCACTGCCACATACATGAGATCCCCGTTCATGCTTTAACGGGTGGATTGGTCCCCGTTCATGCTTTAACGCTTTCCAATCCTGATCTAAACCCTTTCATGATTTAACGGGGTGGATTGGTCCCTAGTCATGCTTTACCACTTTCCAATCCCATACATAATTTGGTCACAAGACATTTAGCATACCTCAAAAACTAAAAAGTATTTTCTTTGCACGTCGAACATACTTGGCGTTAAGAGATTCATTGGATCTCGCTTGGGGCCACTGCAACACATACTAACAAGATTTCAAGCACTTAATTTCCATACTTAGACATAATAATCGTGATCACCACCCAAAATGACAATTTTCTTATGACGTTCTAAATCGCTCGGGTCTTGACCTCATTTAATCATTGTGCTAAGCCATGACATCAACCCCCGAAACAAATCCTAAAATGATGTGCGAACATTTCCCAAAACATAGAATACATGAGCCTAAAATAGTGTTTTAAAATGTATGGATGAGCGCCTAGACGCTGGATAGCGGCAGTGCCGCAGCGCTAGCAATGCCGCAGGCCTAGCGCTGCGGCGCCACAAGGGCAGCGTCGCGCGCCAGGCCTGCGTAGAACAGGCGCGGCGGCGCTCCATGGCGAGCGCTGCGGCTCTAATCCTGGGCACAACCAAACCAAAATAACACATTTTGATGCAATTTTAAAAGTCACGCACAAACGACTCGAACCGATGCAACGAAACTCATCTTAGGACACTATGACAAAGATTCAACTTGAACAAATGTCCCCAAAACAACGACGCACAACAATTAAGCAACATAACCCATAAACATGAATTTTTTTGACACCGAAATGCTTCCTACGACTTCTAATGCAACCAAGTGCCTATCGACACGAATTGAAGCACCAAAACTCATCCCAGCATCATACTCACAATACTTAAACGCAGCAGCAGTCACCCAACATTCCCAACGAAGCCTGTAACAAATAAAATTCAAGAATACATCAATAACATAATTTTCAGAAAATGCAGTTTCAACAGTCTCACAAAAACGGTCATAACTCACTCAATTTTTATCCAAATATTTTGAATTTTATATCAAATCGAAGGTATCAAAAATTTCTACATTTTTTATGTTGAAAAGTTTCTCAAAATCACGACCTAAAAATCTAAGTTTTTGAAAAGACAGTAGAAACGTGATTTGTGATCCAAAAACCCTTTTAAAATTGATCCAAACATCATTGCTCAAACTTCTACACATCACACATGTATTTTTTTACGCGTAAATAACAACACAACGCATAATATGACGAGATCGATGCATAAACGAAAGAATATACGTGCCTTTAAATCTTTAACGTTACTGAAACGACGACACCGACGTGGGGAAGAAGTGAGGAAAGATCCGGGACGAACGTGGCGCGATTTCCTTGAATGAAAGTGGCGAAATTTGCTGAGAATTGTAGGGAAAGGGGGCGGCTACACTATCCTCTAAGAACCCTAGGATTTTCTTGCTCTCAAAATATAAAATCTGAAATGTAATTGTGTGTGTGTGTGTTTAAATCGATTTTTAGTGTGTTTATAAGTGTGTGTGTGCGTGAGTTTGGTAGAATTTAGGGGAAAGATTTTGCTTAATTAACTAATTAAAAATGCTAATTAAAATTTAATCCATACTAACTATAACAAATCTCTTAATTAAAATAACACACACAAATGCTAATTTTAAAAGTCTATAAATCATAAAATAGCTAAATAAATAGTTTGGGCTTTAAAATGCTAAAAAACTTAATAAATCAATCGCAATTTCCCCTCCATAACTTAAAATAAAATACAACATTTTAAAATTGCCAAACTCGTCGCCGGTCTCTTTTCCTCGATCCCGCATTGAATAATCTCCTGAAACATGAAACACAATAAAACATTTTAACGTGCATCACATAAACATTAAAATAATGCAATTTAAATAAATGCATCGCTAAAACTCATGTTAAATTTAAATAAATGAATTAACAATTAAATAAATGCATGGGTTTTACGTGTACTGAATTTTGGGCTCTACAGTTCCTCCCCACTTATATAAATTTCGTCCTCGAAATTAAATCTTACCAAACAACTCTAGATAGCGATTCCCCATATCTGTCTCGGTCTCCCAAGTGGACTCCTCTACTGATTGATTTAGCCACCGGACTTTGACCAACTTGGTCACCTTTTTCCGAAGTCTCCGCTCCTGTCTGTCTAGGATTTGGACAGGTCTTTACTCATAAGACATGTAGAGGCCCGTATTTCGTACTTGAAAATTTGCGGAAAAATTTAAAATTTTCTCTTTAATTAAATAAAAAGCCTCATTCATATAATAAACTGGAAAAAAATGTTCAACGTTTAAAATAGCAGCGGAAGTAAATATTTGTTTTAAAGTAAAAACTAAAATAATTTCAACAAAATAAAAACTGAGTTTGGAATAAAAATAGTAAGTGCTGAAAATGAGGTCCTTGGGTTCCTACTACTGCCAACCCACGATGGCTCACTGGTCCCCGCCCTCAGTCCCGACCTCATCAGTACCTACAATAATCAAGTCTAGTGAGTCTAAAGACTCAGCATGCATATATCGTAAATAACAAGTACATATATCATAAAATTTCATGCCATGTAAAGATATCATGTCGTAAAATATAACGTAGAAATATCGTGTCATAAAGTGTAACATGAAAATCGTGTCATGAATAATTATAAATACGTGCATAACTGAACTGAAAATCGTAAGTGAAATGTTTGCTCCGTAGAGCCTTGTCATGAAATAGCATGTAATAATTTTCTATTGAGATTATGTTCTACGCAAGTGGCCCATAACATGAACTGAATCGTCTGATCAGACTAAACCACAGTATCCTGGGCGGTAAAGATCATCACAGCCCTTGGACTGGATATCCGTACCAATAAATGAACATGAACCGGTAAGTGACCACCGGGTGAGGTAATAATCCCATGATAAGCTGAAATCCCATGATAGTGAGGTGGCCACAAGCAATATCGCATAAATCTCAAAAAAGTCACGCACAAATCACGAACAGCCAAAAACATGACCTTCCTAACTCAATAAGGTACTGTCCAGTCCAAGGCCATAGGTTAAAAGCCAACCAAGAACTCGAAACACTCCTCTGAACCGAAGCAAAGTTGCTGTAAAATTCCAGCGGCAGTAACTGTGTTTGCTTTGCTTCGCTTACAAGGCTAATGGTCATTGGGGCTTGAACCACCAACCAGAGCCTCTTTCCAACATCCTAAGTTATGGTTTGAACCATGGCTACGGGCCCTAGGCCAACCATAATCCAAACAAACACCTACGACAATCCGAAGTTCCACCCGAGAACACAATGTTGTGCCGTGGAGGGTGTTGCTTAATTTTGTTGTCATATATCATTCCAGTGGCCATTTGATCAACCATGGCATGATCTAGACATCATGAGGTATTGTGTGAACAATGGCTAAGGGCTAGAAGCCTGTTGGATCTCGGTTTTCTACGTGCTCAAACGCAGCGGAAGTTTAAAATTTTTATTTTATTTTGAAAACAAAATAATTCTTTTGGACACTCGTATGGTTTTCAGGAATTAAACATACATAGGATGTTCAGAAAATTATACCTTTGTGAATTAAATCACTGGACTCCAACTAATCCGGTATAAACGGATTAGCTCTTGTTGATTCCCTTCGAACTTTCTTCAAGAAATCCTCCTATCAAGTCCACGACTAGATAGTGTGTTCCTCTTCCAATTTGCACTAGAAAATATGGAAGATATTTGCGTAGGAGAGAAAATAATTGAGAGAGGCACAAATTTTTCCCTTTTTCAAGGAAGTGGCCGATTTTCTTTTCTTTGGAATGGAGGCTCACGTGAATTTGAAGTTGGTGGCTAGGTTTTCAACTTTTTTTGTGTTATTTATAATTAACTTAAACCTTAATTACATAATTAACATTAATGGGCTTGATTTAATTAATTGGGCTAGTCCAACTAGTTTAATTAATTTAATCAAAGTCCATTAAAACTTTAATTATTTAATATGTTGGACTTGTACCCCTACAAGCCCATTAAACACATTATCCACCATATTTAATTTATTAATTAATCAACTCAACTTTTGAGCTTAATAAATTAAATACATTATAAATTCAACATTTGAATTTATTATTTAAATTATAAATTCAACTCCTTGAATTTTTTTCACCTCC
>NC_133309.1:6057799-6114295 GCF_012295235.1 Primulina huaijiensis
TAGGTGAGCGGTGAATCCCCGACTACAATGCACTGGCTCCTATATGTGTCGCAACTATACCCAACCTCGCCACCTGATGACTCTCCTGGAGTCGGTAAACGAGTCAAAGCACAGCCCTAGCATATAGAGCCTCAGTGTTGTCCCGGGTCGTAAGGACTAATGGTGTACAATCATAACCACGGACTTATCCTCTCGATGAATGATAACCACTTGGAAAGTCCGAGGGAGGGTTGTTCGGTATAATCATCATATGACTACCCATCTGTATGTTTGGACATCTCTATGCCCTTACCAAGAAACGCAGTACACAACATCACAGATGCTAGTCTCGAGCTCAAGCGACCTTTATCCATGTTTTAGGCGGCTGAATCGACTAGGAACGAATTTAGATCATACAGTGTTTACAAATGAGTTTCAACATCGAATTACGATTCATTTGTATTAAAGTAT
Source organism: Primulina huaijiensis (assembly GCF_012295235.1). Lineage (NCBI taxonomy): Eukaryota > Viridiplantae > Streptophyta > Magnoliopsida > Lamiales > Gesneriaceae > Primulina > Primulina huaijiensis. The sequence continues at coordinate 6,058,250 of NC_133309.1, forward strand.
AATCAAGGTCTTTATCTATGTTTGAAATCATGTGTATACAGATAAAGAAATAACAAACCATGAAATAATGAATTATATTAAAATAAAGATTGTTCTTTATAACTGAGTCAATAAAATCCCTAGCCAACAGTTGGCTTGCAGGGCATCTACTCTAACAAAGCCAAACAAGATCCAGCCAACACACAAATTTCGAAACTCACACACCCAAAACCGAAAAAGAAGGAAACCGAGGGACTTGTCTTGTTTGTTTAAATTAACGATGGGATCATGAACCAAGCCATGAAAGGTCATCTTGGTCATGTCCTAGATGTGCTAAGGAAGGGTTCTAACCATGATTACAGGCCCAAAAGCCAACCAAGATTCGAACATCCTTGAGCATTCAAAAACCAGAATTTTCGAGACTCAACTTGCAACTATGGTGGAGTTGCTGTCAAGTCTTGAATCCAGCGAGTAGGGGCTTGAGCTAATGGACCAACATGACTCCAATACACTCTAGTACATGCCTAGGTGAAGCCTTGAATACCTGGAACCGAGCAAACCCATGAAATCACAAAAATCATACCAAACGTGAAGCACAAGTGGGAGTAAAAATTCTGCACAGATTTTTTTTTAAAAGTTGCTGCCATAATTTTGAATATGATTCATGATTCATGAACAAAATATGGTTTAAAAACATGTATAGGGCTTGATTGAAGAGAAAAGAATAATATGTACGAGCCTTGGATTTGTTTGAAATGAAAACAAATCGATACGACGAATACGGCACGGAAGAGACGGAGTCCCTTTTCTTTTCTACTTTTCTCTCTTCTTTTCTTGCTAGCCGCCCACGATTTTTCCTCTCTAAAATGCTCTGAAATTTTTGAAAATGGGGAGAGGGAAATGGCTAGGAAGTGAATGAGGAAGTTGCAAGATAGAAGGGAGGAAATGAATCTTTCTATCCTTGAGTTGATTGCTAGATATGAATGATATGATATTGTGGGATTGAGGGATGATATCAAGGGATGATGGCCAATTTTTATCATTCAAAGTGGGGTACGAAATTACTTAATTATTTAATTATTGAAGATTAAATGATTAGGGAATTATCTCCAAAAAAAAATTAAGGATATGAATCAAGATGGTGAGTTGTCAATCCATATCAAATTTTTAAAGGGGGTGGTCGATATTCTTGTTAAAAATGGGGTAGGAATATTGTTTAATTAATAATTAGTGGTGATCAAATTGAGGGGATTAATCTACCAAGAATGGATAAGGAAAAGAATCAAAGAAAATGAGTTGTCAAACTTTTAAATCCTTTGAAGTGGGGTGGCCGAAAATTCTATTAAAATGTGGTGAGAATATTGCTTAAATCTTGTATTTTAAATCTTTAAAGTTTTATCTACCCATTAAGTATTTTAGTGAATTAAATAATTAATTTAGGATAGTGATTATCTTGTATGCATGGCTAATTTTTAATTTAAATTCACTAACATGTTAAGTTACAATTTCTTAAATAAAATAAGCATAGATTAACTTATCTCAATTGGTCACATATTTTAATTTAGGCTTTTAATTAAATTATTAGACATAGAAGAATTTATTTACTACTTAACTCTAATTAATTAATTAAATTCTTAAACATTCTTTTACATTAAAATAAATTATCCTTTATCATGAATAAATTCTAGGAATATTTTCTTATCATTAAATTTTATCTTAAAACTCCAACTCCAGTCCGGCCTCACTTATTTAACTGAAAGGATAAAACTAAACTTATGCGATTTAAAATAAATAATCATGATTATCAAATAAAAAAAATGCTTTAAATAATAAAGAAACCATTTTTAATTTAAAATACTAGAAATTATGCATGGCTTATACGTGGTCTGATTTACGGGTTTTACAACTCTCCCCTCCCTTAAAAGAAATTTCGTCCTCGAATTAAAACTCACCGAATAACTCGGGGTAACGACTCCTCATCTGCGGCTCAGCTTCCAACGTATCTTCCTCCTCCGAATGGTTAAGCCATTTAACTTTCACTAGCTTCACCTGCTTATTCCGAAGCTTCTTCTCCTGTCTGTCTGAGATCTGCACTGGTCTTTCTTCATAAGACAGGTTCGGAGTGAGCTGTAACGGTTCGAAGTTCAAGATATACGAAGGATTTGCCATATACTTCCTCAGCATGGAGACGTGGAACACATTGTGTACTCCGGCCAGATTCGGCGGAAGAGCGACACGATAAGCTAGCATCCCAACGCTGTCGAGGATCTCAAATGGTCCGATGAATCTCGGACTAAGCTTCCCTTTCTTCCCGAATCGCATGACACCTTTCATAGGTGCTACCTTCACGAAAACATGGTCGCCAACGGCAAACTCTAGATCTCTCCTCCGCTGATCCGCATAACTCTTCTGTCGACTCTGAACAGTCCTCATCCTATCACGGATCTTGACTACTACATCGGCAGTCTGCTGAATAATCTCCGGACCCAATTTTGATCTCTCCCCTACTTCATCCCAGTGAATAGGCGATCTGCACTTGCGACCATACAGTGCTTCTGTTAGAACAAAACTTGCACAGTAAAATCTCCAATAAAAATAAATAAAAATCCAAGCTCGAAATAATCGCAAGTGCACGATGTCAAGTTATAGTAAAACGTATAAGAGTACGAGTATCGATCCCACAGAGATTGATTAGACAAATTTACTTTAAATAAATTCTTTAATTAATTAAAACGACAATCGAATTACTGATTAACTAAATTAATACTAGAACAATAAATTGAAACAAACACATTAAAAATAATATAAACTAAAATAATAAATAAACGAGTGTTAGGATCTCGGTTCACCTACCCGTCGTTAATTTAATTAATTAATCTCGACACTGATTTACGCTTTTGACAGGATTTCCTAAGCAATTAACACACTCTCTCGAGCTATGCTAAACTAATTCTACACGAAAGAATACTAAAATTTCTTTTATTATTTACTAACAGTGAATTGCATGTCGATCTGTGAAATCCCTTAACTTTCGTTCTACTGGACTATGACTACCAACGTGTATCCAACTTCATATCTCTATGTAAATTGTAGATCCACGGATTATGCTACTCGTTCCTATCGCAAGTTACTCTCTCGAACTCACTTACAATATTAGATATTGTTAAAGTTAGCTAGGCGTTAACAATTCAATGTAAAATAATAGCACAATCAAGAATAAATCAAAAGTCGAGAATTAAATAATCAAACAACGCTTCGGGGTCGGATACCCTAAATCCTAACTACAATAAAAGAGTAAAGAGAAAACGATGTCGGGTCTTTGTTCCGGTTGAATTGATATGCGCTTGCTACAGTGATTCTCTATCCTCGTGCGTCGCGCCTTCTCCTCTGCAGACCAATTCAGCGCCTGCTTCCTCCCCCCTTTTTTATCTGTTATCCTTTCTTTTTAATTCGTGCAGCCCAATTTCAAATTCCAAAATCAGTGGGCCCACTTCTTTCCATCAATTTCCCGTAAAGCCTCCACACAATTAATCCAAGCGGCGGCCCCATATTAATTTTCTTTCCTAGTCAAAATCGAAGTCACAATTGATGGTCTCCCATTTAATCTCAAATTGATGCGGGCCCCACTTAAGCAACTTAATTTCCACACAAAGTGATTTTTTTTTTCCAGTGCCAATCTCGCTCGAGCGGTCATCTTTGTTGGCTCGAGCACGAGACCTTCTATCCTAAAATTTATTTTTTTGTCTTAGGTCCATCTTCTTTGTATTTCTCCTACAGAATAATCAACATAATTAATAAATGACTCAAAAACATAAATTATAAAATAAATGAATAAATACAGATAAAATAATGTAACAAACAGACTCAGAATAACGAAATAAAACACGTAAAAATCACATATATCAACACCCTCATACTAAACTTTTGCTCGCCCTTGAGCAAAATAGGTTACAAAACACACAAAAAAAAAGCAAAAACAAAAACAAAAATAGTAAAATTGATTAAAAATAAAATATAACTAGTTCAAATGATGATCTCATTGCTCAACTCATACATCAACAAATCTTTGGCATATTTTTCATCGATCCATGTTCAACACAAGTCATCGCACACCCCTTGAAATTTTCACACTACATTTTTCTGCATTGAACGTGAATGTGTGTGAGTGCAATGTTGTTTCCAGTCTCATGTATTTCCAGTAGATTCGTTCTCAAAATTTGCAAGATAACTCGATCTACATATTAGTGCAAGTCCACTCTCATGCATCAGTCTCCACTCATTACCAACCAGTAAGCGCAACTTATTAGGATTTCATATTTGCACATTCGGATTCAGGAGATTATTTCTAGAGTAATGTCAATTGATTAAATAGCTTGGGAGTACACAGTTCATTTTCATTATGCACTAGTCAGATTTTTCATCTGACATTCCTCGTCTCCTTACATCTCCAACTTTTTAGCCTAGGAATAGGATTTCATTCCTTTATTTGGCTCCCCCTCACCTTACATCTCCTTTTTTCAATAGTACCTTTTTAGAAGAAACTTTTTTCTTCTTTTTTTTTTTTTAAGTGCACAATTTTCACTATGTATCCCATATTCAAATCCATAACAAAAAAATTGCCTAATTCATTATTGTGATCCATATCAAAAAATTGCCTAATTCATTATTGTGCCACTGGTTAGTAATTTATTTCACACACATGCACTCAAGTTCAACCGACACCTCATGTTTCTCAAATTCCCCACAAAAATTCAAAATTTCACTACTATTCACACAATTCACTAGTTACAACATGTGTTTAAAAATATTCAACATTCATGCAAAAATTTCATGTTTCAACAATAGGGGTGTCTAAAACTACGGAAAAATAAAGATCAATGAGTATGCCTATCATCAGTTCGCATTCATCATTGGCCAAATGTCATCATCCAATTTTTTTTTTTTTTGACACCAAATAACTAAACCCCCTCATACTAAAGTCATGCATTGTCCCCAATGCATTAAACGACACATAAGAAAAGAGAAAAAAAAAATCGACCAAACACCAACAACTAAATGCGTGCATACAAAAAATAAAAAATAAAAAAAATAAAAAAAATACTAAAATAAAAACTCCCCTGGTTGATTATAGTGTAGTAGTTGCAGTTGGACATTAATCTTTTCCTACTGTATGAGCCCTTGAGGCCATCAATCTTCCACGTCTCCAATATGCTCACCCTGCACAAAAGAAATTGAGCAAAATCAAATCACAAAGAAACAAGCCTCAATGCAACAACTAAAATTAAAATAAATAACTAAAATACAAAACGCTTGGGTTGCCTCCCAAGTAGCGCCTGATTTCTAGTCGTCGGCTTGACCCTCAGAAGCCCTTATCAAAGAGCGGCTGATGCCCAAAGTGAGTGTCATATGACACCACATCTGGGTCTGGATTCCATATGCCCTTAGTTCTGGCTAGATATAGACACATTAAGCTCGTCACCTCAACAACACACAACTCTGAATAATCGGCATGAGATGAGAAAAACAGTGTCGGCACTCTTTTATCAGAAAATTCTTCAAAAATCTCTTCCGACTGAGGCTCACATACCAGCGAAGGCTCAAACAACTCTAGATTTTCAGTCTTATCCAAATCATTCTCACTATCTTGGTTGTTTGAGTCATCATCATCAAACCAAACCGGATCGATCACNAGATTGAGATCGTAGAAACATGAGCTTGTGATATAGCTACACCTAATTCAAGACCGGTTAATGCAAGAACTATAAATAAAGGACCAAGATCCCCTATGAAATAGAAAAGATCATTCATACATAGCATAGTCCAAGTGAACCCACTTAAAATCTTTACTAAACTATGACCGGCCATCATATTAGCAAATAAACGTATTCCTAAGCTTAATGCGCGAAAACAATAAGAAATTAGCTCAAGGAGTACTAAAAAAGGTGCTAACGGCAGTGGGACTCCTGCGGGTAATGAGAAGCTTAAAAAATGAAGCCCATTTCTTTGAAATCCCACTATAGTAATGCCAATAAAAAGAGAAAATGAGAGACCAAAAGTAATGAGAAAATGACTTGTAACTGTGAAGCTATAAGGTATCATACCCTGGAGATTACGAAATAACGAAAAAGTAAAAGTAACCGAGATGCAAGGGAAATACTTTTGTTTCACATTTCCGGAAAGACCACCTATTTGTTCGTTTACCAGGTTCAGCACGAAATCATAAAGAAGCTCTACCAAGGATTGCCAAGCATTTGGGACTAACTTTCCTCCTCCCTTTTTTGTAACAAAATGAAACAAAAGTAGGACCAAACTGAGAGTGAGTAGCATAAACAAAGATGAATTTGTGAATGATAAATACAAGTCCCCTATCTCAATAGGAATCCATGAGATAATTTCAAATTGATCAAGTGGACTGGTGATCGTCGGAGGTGTCCCCCCTACAATCTTGTTCAATTGTTGTTGGGCAAAGTCATAGTGATCACCCTTTTTGTTTTTTAAATGTTCTAGAATTTCATTTAGATAATACGTGTTGTCTTCATCATTATGCAAATCTTCGGCGATAGAGAGTAATTTGTTTTCATCAGGACAGTCTTTTTTGAATATTTTTTTAACGTTTTCAAAGATTTCACCCCTTAGGAAGTCCGCTTTATTTTCACTAGTAGTAGGGTCCAGACCTTCATAAATACCATGATTATTATAAATACTAGAATCACTACCATCAGCCTGAGTTCCGAACGACGTTCCAGCTGTATAACTGGAACTTGAGTTAAGACTTTGTTCATCAAAGCGAAAGATGCGTCGAAAGTTGTTCATTGATTGATTGAGAACCGATGATTCCCTCCAGACAGAAAGAGAGTCCTTCCTGTACGAGTATAGTGAAAAAACGAGAGGTTTGGTTGGTTGTTGACCAACAGAAAGCATGGGAAATAAGGGTAGGGGACTTTTTCTCGATCAACTATCTGACGAAGAAAGAGAGTAAACCAGAAGCGTTTTCTTCTTCTCTTAAGATATTTCTTTCCAGTTAGAGGAACACTCCTAAAAGCAAGAATTCTCAACTATAAGATTACGAGACCACCAGACGCGCATTCCTTGGGATCAGAAGGAAGACTATCCCTGTGCGTGCTACTGCTCTAAGGCTTTCAATAATGAATTGGATGGCATGCTTTCTACTCTCTCGAACTCACCTACAATATTAGATATTGTTAAAGTTAGCTAGGCTTTAACAATTCAATGTAAAATAATAGCACAATCAAGAATAAATCGAAAGTCGAGAATTAAATAATCAAACAATGCTTCGGGGTCGGATACCCTAAATCCTAACTACAATAAAAGAGTAAAGAGAAAACGCTGTCGGGTCTTTGTTCCGGTTGAATTGATATGTGCTTGCTACAGTAATTCTCTATCCTCGTGCGTCGCGCCTTCTCCTCTGCAGACCAAGTCGGCGCCTGCTTCCTACCCCCTTTTTTATCTGTTATCCTTTCTTTTTAATTCGTGCAGCCCAATTTCAAATTCCAAAATCAGTGGGCCCAATTCTTTCCATCAATTTCCCGTAAAGCCTCCACACAATTAATCCAAGCGACGGCCCCATATTAATTTTCTTTCCTGGTCAAAATCGAAGTCACAATTGATGGTCTCCCATTTAATCTCAAATTGATGCGGGCCCCACTTAAGCAACTTGATTTCCACACGAAGTGATTCTTTTTTTTTTTTCCAGTGCCAATCTCGCTTGAGCGGTCATCTTTGTTGGCTCGAGCGCGAGACCTTCTATCCTAAAATTTATTTTTTCGTCTTAGGTCCATCTTCTTGGTATTTCTCCTACAGAATAATCAACATAATTAATAAATGACTCAAAAACATAAATTATAAAATAAATGAATAAATACAGATAAAATAATGTAACAAACAGACTATGACTAACAAAATAAAACACGTAAAAACCACATATATCAGCTTCATACGGAGCCATACCTATAGACGACTGAAACTGTTGTTATAGGTGAACTCTACCAATGGCAAATTCGACTCCCAACTCCCTGAGAAATCAATAACACAAGCACAGAGAAGATCCTCTAAAATCTGGATAACCCTTTCTGACTGCCCATCTATCTGAGGGTGGAAAGCTGTGCTAAACAACAACTTCGTACACATAGTCGAATGCAAACTCTTCCAAAATGAGGAAGTAAATCTAGGGTCTCGGTCAGACACGATAGAAACGAGAATACCATGAAGTCGGACTATCTCCCGAATATACAACTCTGCATACTGAATCATGGTGAAAGTCGTCTTAATAGGCAAGAAGTGCGCTGATTTGGTAAGACGATTAACAATCACCCAGATAGCATTTGATCCTCTGGCTGACTTCGGCAAACCGGTCACGAAGTCCATGGTAACATTCTCCCACTTCCACTCGGGAATAGGAAGAGGCTTGAGCATACCTGCTGGTCTCTAAAGCTTCGCTTTCACAAGATGACATGTCAAGCACTCGGATACAAAACGTCTGATATCCTTCTTCATGCCGGGCCACAAATACAACAACTGCAGATCTTTGTACATCTTCGTACTCTCAGAGTGAATAGAGTACGGCGACATGTGGGCCTCAGAAAAAATATCTGCTCGAATAGAATCGCTGCTAGGAACCCACATTCTGTCTCGATATTTCACAATACTGTCGCTAACTGTATACAAGATACTGCCCTTGGCCTCATCTCTTTGTTTCCACTTTGCCAACTACTCGTCTGTTGACTGCCCACTGCGAATACGGTCTAGAAGAGAAGACTGAATCGTCAAAGTAGATAGACGGGAAACTTTACCTCGAGGATAAGTCTCTAGATCAAACCTCTGCATCTCAAACTGAAGAGGTCTCGAAATCGTCAATTGAGCCATCACTGCAACTTTTCTGCTCAATGCATCCGCAACTACATTAGCTTTACCAGGGTGGTAGCTAATGTCACAGTCGTAGTCCTTCACTAGCTCCAACCAACGCCTCTGACGCATGTTCAGCTCTTTCTGCGTAAAGAAATACTTGAGGCTCTTATGGTCGGTAAAGATCTGACACTTTTTCCCGTACAAATAATGCCTCCAAATCTTCAAGGCAAAAACTACGGCTGCCGACTCTAGATCATGGGTATGGTAGTTCTTCTCATGGGTTTTCAACTGTCGAGAAGCATACGCTATCACCTTCCCATGCTGCATCAACACTGCGCCTAGACCGAGCTTCGAAGCATCGGTATACCGAACAAACTCACCGGGCCCTGACGACATGGCCAATACTGGCGCTGAGATAAGAGCTTGGTTCAAAGTATCAAAGCTCTTCTAGCACTCCTCGCTCCACACAAATTTAACATTCTTCTTTGTCAATGATGTGAGTGGGACGGCGATGGAAGAGAATCCCTAAATGAATTTCCGATAGTATCCTGCTAGCCCAAGAAAACTGCGGATTTCTGATGCATTCTGCGGCACAAACCAATCTCTGACTGCTGCAACTTTTGCTGGGTCTACCTCAATACCGTTGCTAGAAACAATGTGGCCTAAGAATGACACCTTCTCTAACCAGAATTCGCATTTACTGAACTTCACGAATAGCTTAGGCTTCTGCAAGGTCTACAAAACTGTGGTCAGATGTCTGCTGTGCCCCTCGTGATTCTTGGAGTAGACGAGAATGTCGTCTATGAATACTATCACGAACTGGTCAAGATACGACTGAAATACACGATTCATGAGATCCATGAAGATCGCTGGTGCATTCGTCAAACCGAACGGCATCACAAGGAACTTGAAGTGGCCGTAACGAGTCCTGAAAGCAGTCTTTAGAACATCGGCTTCTTTCACCCTCAACTGGTGATAACCGGAACGCAGATCAATCTTTGAGAACACTGAAGCTCCCTGCAACTGATCAAATAAATCCTCAATCCGCGGCAGTGGGTACTTGTTCTTCACTGTGACCCTGTTCAACTCCCGGTAGTCAATACAAAGCCTCATCGAATCATCCTTCTTCTTCACAAACAAAACTGGCACGCCCCATGGTGAAAAACTCGAGCGAATGAACTCCTTGTCAAGAAGTTCCTGGATCTGCTTCTTCAGTTCTGCCATCTCCGTCGGTGCTAATCGGTACGGCGCTTTTGAGATCGGTACCGTACCTGGCATAAGCTCAATAGAAACCTCCACCTCTCGCTCGGGTGGCATACCAGAGACGTCATCAGGAAACATGTCTAGAAAATCCCTAACAATTGGGACATCGGAGGCTGACTGACTGGGTGTCTCGGGGACGGAAGCAAAAGTCGCTAAAAAGGCCCGACACCCTCTATGCATGAGCTTCCTAGCCTGGACACAAGGTATAATGCGTGGTAAAGGAAATTACCTGTCTGGCTCGAATAAGAACTGCGTCATCCCAGGCGGTCGGACTAGAACAGATCTTCGCTGAAAGTCGATCAAAACTCTGTTCCTTAGTAGCCAGTCCATCCCCAGAATGATGTCAAACTCTGGCATCGGTAAGACAATCAGATCTGCATAAACGAGATTGCCATGAAGCTCGTGATCTATGTCTCGGATCACATTGGTAGCTGCCATCTCTTCACCAGAAGGCAATACTACTGAATAGGCTACATCTAGCCCAATGGTTTTGACCTTGAGAAAATTAGCAAAGACCTCCGAAATAAACGAGTGAGTACCCCCGGAATCTATCAAGGCTTTCGTAGCTGAGCCAGCTATAAAAATTCTCCCTGAAAGGTTGGAACATCAAGCTGAACCCAATAATCACAAGAACTAACTTATAGACATGCAAAGGTCAAAGTTTTTCTAACTTAAATTCCAAAAAATAATACTAAGTAGAGCATGCAATTCTAACGAAATTCTAAGTTCAAAATATTAATCCCAATTCCCAAAACATTGAAATCTAATTATTAACTTAAAGCGTTAAGTTTCCTGTCATAAGCATGGTCTCCGGGTTCGTCTCTGTCGCATGAAGGGCAAAAAATCTACCTTGGGTAGGCAGATTCTTCTGAGGGCACTACTGCAGCAAGTAGTCTGGGCTACCACACTTATAACACTTCCCTGAGCCATACATACATGCTCCAGGATGGCGGCGTGTGCACTTGGGACAGACTGGGTGCTCAAAGGTCATCGGGACTGCGCGTCCCTGCTACCGCTGCTGCGATCCTCTGTTTCTGGGCGGGCCGTGATGAGGCCTCTTATGCTACTGCTGCTGCTGCTGAGGAGGAGGGTGGTGTGGTACTGGAACTGGTCGCTTACCCTGGCGATCCCTCTCAATGTCAATCTGATCTTGCTCTGCAGCAAGAGCTCTGGAAACAGCGACTTCAAAGGTAGTAGATCCAGCCACCCTAACATCATGGCGCAAGACCGACCGTAGTCCATCTAGAAAGTGCCTCAGCTTGGCACTCGCATCATTCGCAATCAGGGGCACAAAATGGCAGCCCCTCTCAAACGTACGGATGAACTCCGTAACCGTCAGATCTCCCTGCCTCAGGGTCATGAACTCCCTGGTCAATCTAGAACGCACTTCGTCAGTAAAATATTTGGAGTAAAATACCTCCGTGAAGCGCGTCCAGCTCAAAGTAGCCAAGTTCAGGCCTACTGATGCTCCTTTCCACCATAAGCGGGCATCTCCTCCGAATAAATAGGTGGCGCAACGAACTCTGTCCGCATCCCCAAGCTCCATAAACTCAAAGATAACCTCGAGGGACTTGATCCAGCCCTCGGCAATCATAGGATCTGTCGTCCCTGAAAATTCCTTCGGACGCATCTTCATAAACTCTCATAAGTAGACTCGGGCCCTGTCAGCCTGGCTGCCACAGCATTGTTCCCCGCAAACTGTGCGAAGAACTGAGTCATCCCAGCTAGCATCTGGGCATTCATGTCTGGTGGAGGGGGTGGAGGTCCATTCCTCTCCTGCCTCTGATTCTCACCGTCCTCGTGACGAGTCTCATCATCTCTCGCGCGCTCAAGAACACGTCTAGGAGGCATACTGTTCCATACATAATCCTTACGTAACTAACATGCATAATCTCCATTATTTCTTTAAAAATAAATACTGCATAATTAAAATCTTGACGTAAAACATTTCAAGAAAACATGCTGTTAAAATATTTCATGCTTTAAACAAAATGCATAAATGTAAAACTTACAGACCGAAGACGTGACTTCGTGAGCTTCTCGAGGTCAGTAGTAGTACAACCCTTTACAAGAACATAGGCTCTGATACCAGCTGTAGAGGCCCGTATTTTGTACTTGAAAATTTGCGAAAAAATTTAAAATTTTCTCTTTAATTAAATAAAAAGCCTCATTCATAAAATAAACTGGAAAAAAATGGTTCAACGTTTAAAGTAGCAGCGGGAGTAAATATTTGTTATAAAGTAACAACTAAAATAATTTCAACAAAATAAAAACTGAGTTTGGAATAAAAATAGTAAGTGCTGAAAATGAGGTCCTCGGGTTCCTACTACTGCAGACCCACGATGGCTCATTGGTCCCCGCTCTCGGTCCCGACCACATCAGTACCTACAACAATCAAGTCTAGTGAGTCTAAAGACTCAGCATGCATCTATCGTAAATAACAAGTACATATATCATAAAATTTCATGCCATGTAAAGATATCATGTCGTAAAATATAACGTAGAAATATCTTGTCATAAAGCGTAACATGAAAACCGTGTCATGAATAATTATAAATACGTTCATAACTGAACTGAATCGCCTGATCAGACTAAACCACCGTATACTGGGCGGTAGAGATCATCACAGCCCTTGGACTGGATATCCGTACCAATAAATGAACATGAACCGGTTAGTGACCACGAGTGAGGTAATAATCCCATGATAAGCTGAAATCCCATGATAGTGAGGTGGCCACAAGCAATATCGCATAAATCTCAAAAATGAGTATTTTATATTTTTATGCACGTAATATAATTAAATAACATGTTTAAACATCCTGTATTAATTTACCAAATGGGTTGGATCGTTCCCAGGCTCGCTGCGCCCTAATTCTAACATGAAAATATGCAAATGATTTAACTTGACCGAAACTTCGTAATTGAACCCAAAAATGGGACAATTACGCTCAACGACTTAGTATTTAACCATGACTCTGTGTCAAGCCAAACCAACACCAAACCATCATTTAGTCATGATTAAATTACATCTAAAATGATGAAATAATGCTCCTAAAGTTGTACAAGTCGAAATTTTGGTGAATGGAGGCCAAAACATGAAACTCTATTTCGAGAGTCACTTTAGCACATTGCACCGTAAATTCTCTTACGACCTCTAAACTTAACTAAATCACAAACGGTCAAAAACATGACCTTACTAACTCAATAAGTACTGTCCACTCCAAGTCCATAGGTTAAAAGCCAACCAAGAACTCGAAACACACCTCTGAACCGAAGGCAAAGTTGCTGTAAAATTCCAGCGGCAGCAACTGTGCTTGCTTCGCTTCGCTTACAAGGCTAATGGTCATTAGGGCTTGAACCACCAACCAGAGCCTCTTCCCAACATCCTAAGGTATGGTTTGAACCATGGCTATGGGCCCTAGGCCAACCATAATCCAAAAAAACACCTACGACAATCCGAAGTTCCACCCGAGAACACCATGCTGTACCGTGGAGGGTGTTGCTTCATTTTGTTGTCATATATCATTGCAGTGGCCATTTGATCGGCCATGGCATGATCTAGACATCATGAGGTATTGTGTGAGCCATGGCTAAGGGCTAGAAGCCAACCAAGATCCACCCAACACACAAATTTCAAAACTCACACACCCAAAACAGAAAAAGAACGAAACCGAGGGACTTGTCTTGTTTGTTTAAACTTACGATGGGATCATGAACCAAGCCATGAAAGGTCATCTTGGTTATGTCCTAGAAGTGCTAAGGAAGGGTCCTAACCATGATTACAGGCCCAAAAGCCAACCAAGATTCGAACCTCCTTGAGCATTTAAAAACCAGAATTTTCGAGACTCAACTTGCAACTATGGTGGAGTTGCTGTCAAGTCTTGAATCCAGCGAGTAGGGGCTTGAGCTAATGGACCAACATGACTCCAATACACTCTAGTACATGCCTAGGTGCAGCCTTGAATACCTGGAACCGAGCCAACCCCTGAAATCACAAAAATCACACCAAACGTGAAGCACAAGTGGGAGTAAAAATTCTGCACAGATTTTTTTTGAAAAGTTGCTGCCATAATTTCGAATATGCTTCATGATTCATGAACAAAATATGGTTTAAAAACATGTATAGGGCTTGATTGAAAAGAAAAGAATAATATATACATGCCTTGGATTTGTTTGTAATGAAAACAAATCGATACGACGAATACGACACGGAGGAGACAGAGTCCCTTTTCTTTTCTACTTTTCTCTCTTCTTTTCTTGCTAGCCTCCCACGATTTTTCCTCTCTAAAATGCTCTGAAATTTTTTAAAATGGGGAGAGGGAAATTGCTAGGAATTGAATGAGGAAGTTGCAAGATAAAAGGGAGGAAATGAATCTTTCCATCCTTCAGTTGATTGCTAGATGGGAATGATATGATATTGAGGGATTGAGGGATGATATCAAGGGATGATGGCCAATTTTTATCATTCAAAGTGGGGTAGGAAATTACTTAATTATTTAATTATTGAAGATTAAATGATAAGGGAATTATCTCCCAAGAAACGATTAAGGATATGAATCAAGATGGTGAGTTGTCAATCCATATCAAATATTTAAAGGTGGTGGCCGATATTCTTGTTAAACATGGGTAGGAATATTGTTTAATTAATAATTAGTGGTGATTAAATTGAGAGGATTAATCTACCAAGAATGGATAATGAAAAGAATCAAAGAAAATGAGTTGTCAAACTTTTAAATCCTTTGAAGTGGGTGGCCGAAAATTCAATTAAAATGGGGTGAGAATATTGCTTGTATTTTAAATCTTTAAAGTTTTATCTACCCATTAAGTATTTTAGTGAATTAAATAATTAATTTAGGATAGTTATTATCTTGTATGCATGGCTAATTTTTAATTTAAATTCACTAACATGTTAAGTTACAATTTCTTAAATAAAATAAGCTTAGATTAACTTATCTCAATTGGTCACATATTTTAATTTAGGCTTTTAATTAAATTATTGGACATAAAAGAATTTATTTACTACTTAACTCTAATTAATTAATTAAATTCTTAACCATTCTTTTACATTAAAATAAATTATCCTTTATCATGAATAAATTCTAGGAATATTTTCTTATCATTAAATTTTATCTTAAAACTCCAACTCCAGTCCGACCTCACTTATTTAACTGAAAGGATAAAACTAAACTTACGCGATTTAAAATAAATAATCATGACTATCAAATAAAAAAAATGCTTTAAATAATAAAGAAACTATTTTTAATTTAAAATACTAGAAATTATGCATGGCTTATACGTAGTCTGATTTACGGGTTCTACAAGACAGGTCTGGAGTCAGCTCCAACGGCTCATAGCTCAGAACATGAGAAGGTTTAGCTAGGTACTTCCTCAGCATCGAGACATGGAACTCATTGTGTACACCAGCCAGATTCGTCGGTAATGCTACACGATAAGCTAGTGTCCCAACTCTGTCAAGAATCTCAAACGGCCCAATAAACCTCGAACTGAGCTTGCCTCTTTTCCCAAATCTCATAACACCCTTCATAGGTGCTATCTTTACAAAAACGTGATCGCCTAAGGTAAACTCGAGGTCTCTCCTCCTCTTGTCAGCATAGCTCTTTTGGACGACTCTGGGCGGTCTTCATTCTGTCTCGAATCTTGACCACCACATCTGCAGTCTGCTGAACAATCTCTGGACCAAGTTCTGCTCTTTCACCGACTTCATCCCAATGAATCGGCAATTTGCACTTCCTTCCATACAATGCCTCGTAGGGAGCCATACCTATAGAAGATTGGAAGCTGTTGTTGTAGTTAAACTCCACTAGAGGTAGCTTAGATTCCCAAGTCCCATGGAAATCTATTATACAAGCTCGCAATAAATCCTCCAAGATCTGAATCACTCGCTCAGACTGGACATCTGTCTGCGGATTGAAAAGCTGTACTGAATAGCAACATCGTCCCCATGGCTGCATGTAGGCTCTTCCAGAAGGACGATGTGAATCTCGGGTCCCTGTCGGACACGATGGAAACTGGGATCCCATGCAATCGAAAGATCTCCTTGATATAAAGCTCCGCATACTGCGTCATGGAGAATGTCGTCTTCATTACAATAGATCAAACACATATAAAATCACAATATCATAATCATCTCAATCTTGTATCAATCATCTCTGGCTCTCGAGACTCAATAATCTCAAATATCTCAAATGAAGCTCAACAATATAATATCTCAATTATAATCATGTATTTCACGTTATGGCACAGTGAAAATGCAAACAAATATATCATATGATCAAGAAATTCAAACTGACTCGATCTACCATGTTCCCAAATATCTTACGCTCTTATACCACCTAATGTGGGGCCCCGGGTCCAATATCTAATACTAATAATTATAAATGTAACAAAATAAGCAATTGAATAAAACTCATAGTATGTAGTTCACAAACCGACATAAACATCGTCAAAATAATTTAAAGGTCTTAAATGTTTGAAATATAATTTTTAACATGCTAAAATAAAGTAGTGAACCAAAGTAATCCAAACATCATCAAATAGCGCCTAAGACCCGAGAATCCCACTCTAACTCGTATCTCCTCGCCTGGAGCTGGACTCTGGCATCCCAAGCCTTGCCTCACCTATCGTTAAGCACATGAAAACAAGAGGTAGCGACGTGCCCATGAGTATAAACCCAGTATGATACAATCAATAACATATGAGAATTAAAATGACAATTAGTTCATACGAAATTCATAAAGATGCAATATAATGCAATACATGATCAGAAGCTATGGGCTATAAATAAATCTCAAGATCAAGTGAATCATCAAGTCATAGGGTACCCAAGGGAAGAGAATCCCCCAGCAACATCCACCGACTCAACCGCTCGAGGTGGGGTGATGTGTTCAACAATCCCAGGACTATGGTGCGCCTATAGAGAGTGTTCATGCCATAGCAGCGACCTCCGCATACACTATGCCAACTCCACTATAGCCCCATACGTCCAACAATTTAATAAATCAAGGCGACCTCCGCATACACTATGCCAACTCCACTATAGCCCCATACGTCCAACAATTTAATAAATCAAGGCGACCTCTGTCTTATCAAATCTGTATCGACAAATGGCTCAATATGCAATGTAATGATGCAAATCAATACCATCATCTCGATATCGTAATAAACTCATCTCAAGACAGCAATCATCACCAAATCACAAGTAATTCATCGAGCCATAGAATTTTCAATTTAAAATAAAAATGATACTTTTACCTCGTATGTTACCGACTTTAACATACATTTCGAATATTTCCAGCAAGAGATCAAAATATATGGTTGAGAAGCCTTGAACCCTCACAGTCTACTCGATTCGCTATCAACCAACTTAAAGTAAATAATCTTGAGCCAACCCAAGTCAATACTTCAACCGAATCTTCAATACATAAATCAAGAATTCGAATTATTTATCAACACTGAGCAATTTTCGTACAAAATTCATAATTAATTCGATACAGCTTCAAATCAAGATCTGTAAATTGGATATGCACAATGCCCAACAATTCTTCTTCACAAACTTTTGTCAAATAAAGTCATTTACTCAGCGTTAATAATCTGAAACATACAACATAATTCCCACGAATTCTGCGCTAACACATTTCTGGCACACTTTAGTATTTCGGGCATAACGTCCTCAATATCCAATGGAATCAAGCCAATTGTTATCATTTCAGAAATAAGACAATGCTCTATAACTTTCATTTGAACATCAAATTCAGAATCCCAGCCAATTAATACCAGAATATGAATAAACAGAAGACATGAACACAAACTCGGAATTCTAAACCAATTTTAGTAAACATAGCATATCTCTTTCATTTATTCATGGAACTAAGTGATTCTTGAACCAAATCGAAGGTAACTTGATGGTCTACAAGTTTGATGAAGACCATAACATCAAAATCCAAATAAAACCGTCCCATATACCCAAAATACAGTAGGCATAAAAACTGATCTTGCACAAAAACAAGAAACCATTCTCATATCCATTTTAAATTCAAACAAACTCAAATACAACATCTTCAACATCTTAATATCTCAAATAACAACTCAAATATAAATTCTAAACTTCAACTCATTTCCAAACTTGAATAAAAATGGGAAATACTTACATCCTCGTGAAGCCCGTGATGAGAGTATCACAACTCTACCTTCATTTCATAATTTTCTTGAGCAAATCTCACTTAAATTGAAGAATAAATTCGAAAATGGAAAGGAGAGAAAAGTTTCGATGAAGGAGGTGGAGAAATGATTGGAGGATGAATGGTGGAAGTCAAAGTGTGTTTACATATTAATTTTCGTATCTGTTAGTGGCTCAGCGCCACTTTCTAGCGCCTCAGCACCATAATTTTCGTAGCTCTTGCGCCTAGGCGTCACTATTCTAGCGCCGCAGTGCGTGACTAGTAATTCGATGAACATTAACTTTTTTTATTCAATTTTTTTTAATTCGTGCATTACAATACACATTTTCATAAATCATTCAAAAAACTCAACATTATATAGCATTTTCTCATCCTTTATCGATGAAGTTTAAACATTAAAAGTGATTATCATTTATCCTTTATCCTCTATTTGATCGATCAATCTGTAAATCATGGTACCCGGTGGCGAGGCATCAGCAACTCTCGTCACTGGGCCATGGCCTAAAATAAAGCAATTTCACCGCCCATTTTTACGACAGATCCTTCACATAACCTCTATGTCACAGTTATATCACATCCTTCAAAATATTTTCTTTTCCTTCCCTTGTTCCATTTAGAAATAACTTATATTTTTATAATCTAAGCATGCAACCGGAAATCTGTTAACTTTAGCATATATCGTAAATTTAACATATTCATTTCAAATAACCTTTAACATGTGTTATGATTACTCGGGACAATTCCAGGACTTTCGAACTTCCTTGGACGTAAAATGACCATTTTACCCCTAAAATCCTAACTTACTCTTATTAACTTTTTCCTATGTTCCTTGACCTGAGCCTATCCCGAACCACCATATAAACTTATTTTTAACCTCTAACGACTTTCTCATGCATAAAATCGAGCCCCTCGACCCATTATCACAATTCAACTTAACCACTAAACCGTAGTCTCGTTTGTAGCCCGAATTGACCTGAAACTTAAAAACTTTTTCCCAAACTCAAACCACGACTTACTAGACCCTAGTCCACACTCGTGAGCCACGGTCTAGCCCACACAAGACCACGGTCCCCCTTTTTCCTTCATCCCTAGCCGCAACGCTCGGTTTTCCAACAAACACGGCATCGCGGCCCCTTATCCCACGAGCCACCTTCGACCATACCCTATCCAAATCAACTCCAGCCCCTTAGACACCCTCCTAGGACCTTATTGGACCCCCTTGCACTCAGCCACCATGCGCAGCCCTTCTCCCTTCCTTTCTCCAAACCGTGCACCCTAGGCCACAAACCAAGCCCTCAACGCTTCCCTATCGTTCTACCCATGTCTCCAGCCATGCTAGGATCATATAGGACCATGACTGTACCCAACACAGAGCCTTGATCACGGCTAGACAGCCCTGCACGCAGCCTCCCTTGCAAGTGCCACAATCGAACCCTTCCCGTGCAATAAACCCTAACCGAGGCTCGGTGCTTTCCCTTCTCGTTCCATCCCTCTTTTAACCTACATTGGATTCACTTTAGGACTTTTAAATTCCATCTCCCTTCCCTTTAGTGGTAGCGAGTCCCTAGGAATCATAACACGACTCAAACAAGCATTAAAACTTCAAAGCTTCAGGATAAATTATTCAAAACGTTAATAAAACTTGATAATCACGTTTTTCATTCAAAAGATCATAAACATGCATAATATATCTTGAATGGTGCAAAAGAATGGTTTAGAACGTACCTTTGCGTTTAAATTGCTCGAAATACGAATATCGGTGCGGTGGAACATCGGTGACGAACGGAGGACGATTTCTACCATTTTTTCTCGACAAAACCGACTCAAAAACCTACCTTAGGTTTCAAGGGAGTCGAGTGATCATTGCTGAAAGGAAGAATGAGGAAGAACAAGGAGGAACGAAGGAGAACAAAATCAATTTCCCTTCACAAGCAAAGGAATCGGCCGCTGCTCTTTTACATGAATTGTGTGTGTGCGTGTAGTTGTGTTTATGTGTGTGTGTGTTTAGGTTTAGGGTTTAATTATTTTTTTAAAAAAAAACTTTCTAAACAGTTAATTAATGAGCTTAATTAACACTAGTTTTTAATTAATTAATTAAGTTCATTAAGATTAATAAAAGCATTAGGCTTTAAATTAAAAGATTTAAAAACACCTATTTCCAAAAAAGTCCCATATAATTTACATAAATTCCATGCTCCCAGTAATTATTATAAGGGGAAATTTGTAATCACTCTCCTTTTCAAAACTCAACTTTCTCCTCACTCCCCATCCCCTTACTTCTTTGTTTAAACTCCCCATTTTTCTAAAATTTTCAAAAACATCCTTAAATTTTATGATTTTGGTACGTGGCATTGTTATACTTATCAAGCCTGTTGTTCAAGACATATAGCCCCGACACATGCAGCTACGCAAGGTTTCCAACCTATATATCATGCTTAAATGATCTATTTTTTTTATACATAAAAGCCCATCATGCTTCCGTATAATAAATTGAACAGTTTTACCTTTTGACCAGAATGCCGTCGGGTTATATCCACCGAGTTTTACGAACTGCTCCTCAAATTCTAATCACACGATCGCAACAGATGGTTTCTGACGCAAATTCCTTCAACAGCACTTAGCACAACCCTGTTTCGTTTCCTACTTCAGGGTTTAGAGTAAAGTAGTTCAATTTGAAACTAATACATGAGAGAGGCAAAAGACTTGGTTCTTTTATTCAAACATACGAAATATTATTACATAGTAACCTCCTGTAGAGGAGGAGAAACTTGTTTAGCTACTTACAGTAGCCGAAATGAAAACACACATAAACTTGAAAGAGAAAATATGACAATGTTTGAAAGAAAATGAAGAGGTTGAATGATGCCTTCATCTTCCTTCTGCCTGATTATTTATAGAAGTCCCTTGCAGATTTGTATTGCGGACTTCAACCTCTTGCCATATTTTTTTCTTTAATGCATTCCAGTTGGGGTTGGCACTATCTTCTTGAGTGGGACTAGTAGGTGGTTGAATGGTCCCTCCACCTTTTCTTTATTTGTTCTTTTCGAGATCATTAATCTAGAAATGGCTTGTTCTTCTAATTTTATCTCCTGGCATAACCAGTGGATATGTGTTTGTATTATATCAGCTGATATTTCATTTCCTGATTCCTTCAGCTTTTTGTGGAAATCTTTGAAATTTTTCAGCTCCCTTCTTATTGCCTTGATTCGTCTTTTAGAAACCTTCAGATATGTGTAATACATTTTCTTTAGGTTCCGACTTTTTCTTGTGTATTTTTACTGGTTCTCATTTGTTTGTTATTTATAGGTGAAATTGAGTCCCAGTTTTCCTGTTCATTTAGTGGGTTATTCACATGCCCACTATCTCTTGTTCGGGGAATCTTTTTCTTTTGTTATCTCCAAGGAGAGGTGATTAGGTTCACATGTCCATTCAAATTTTCGTACCCTTTTCAATACCCAAAACAAGGGATAATTGTGATGTGCTGATCTAGATATGAATCAGGAAAGAGAAATAATCCTCCATGTAAGCTTCTCCACTTTTTTAACAGTCTTGGGGGAAGTAATCTACATGGTAGCTTTTACATTTTCTAGATTGACATCAATCCTCCTCTCAATGACCATGAAACCGAGAAATTTTCCATTTTTGACCCCAAGTTTGCAGTTGAATGGATTCAATTTCAAACATATTCTCTAAGAGTGAAGAAGGTCTCCTCGAGATCGGGGATGAAACATGATTTTTGCTTGGATTTAATCAGGATATCATCAATATATACTTTGATGTTTCTACCAACCTGCTTTCAAAGATCTTATTCATCAACCACTAATACGTGACTCCTGCGTTCATTTAACCAAATGGCACAAGTAAATAGCAGAATGTACCACCTGAGGTTACAAAAATGACCTTATCCTGATCGATCCGGGAAGGGGATTTTGTGGTATCCCTGATAGGCATCAATGAAACACAATTCCTCATACCCAGCAATGGAGTCCACCAATTGCACTTGCTCAGCTATCACATTTTCTTTCTCGGACCCAAAGTGTCTTTTTTCTGTATCATAGGTCGGGGTCCCGGGATAATGTTCAATATGTGTTCTGAAACATGGATTGGGATCCCGACCAGCTCTGAAGGAGATCGTGCGAAGATGTCAGCATTTTGCCTTAAAAAAATCCAGTAACATGGCCAGCATAGAAGGTTCAAGATCTAGGGCAACATTTGTGATTTTCTTGGGGTGACTGGGGTCCAAATTCACTTCTTCCTGCTCTTCCTCCACTACTGCATGTATGTCCTCAATCGAGTTCACTTTTCCTTCTCTACCTGCTCTTTTCTCATCCCCATCCCTCTTCACTCTCTTTTTCTCTACTCAGAATGTTTCATAATAACACTTTCGAAAGGATGACTGATCCTCTCACCATATTCTCACTGTGGACTTGATCTTTTGATGGTAAGTTGAGGCAACAGCTCTAAGGGCGTTCTTGGAGAGCCTTCCCAAAATAACATTATATGAAGAAGGAGCATTGACCACGATGAAGGTGGTCATGACTGATTTCCTTAATTCCCTTATCCCGATCTTCAAGGGAAGAACAATCTCTCATTTTGGGTGCACCGTATGAGCAGCGAAACCAAAAAGAGCGGTTTCTACTTGTTCTAACCTATAGTCCTTCAAGTCAATTTGGTCTAAAACTTCTTGAAATACAACATTAACTGAGCTGCATGAATTAACGGACACCCGCCTGACATCATGTAGAACCCGTAAATTAGACTACGTATAAGCCATGCATAATTCCTAGTATTTAAATTAAAATGACTTTCATTGCATGAGTATTAAATTTCTTTTCTTTAAATTTAATTATTTTAATGCAGTAGTTTAATTATTAGCTTTTTCAGTTAAATAAGTGAGGCCGGACTAGTATTAATTAAGAAATTTCAACTTAACATGTTAGCAATTTAATTTAAAGATTTAGCCATGCATGCAAGATAATGTTATGCCATAATTAATTTATTAATTCTCTAAATTATTTAATGAGTAGATAAAACTCTAAAGAATTAAAATACAATATTTAAGCAATATTTTTCCCTCCCATTATCTCAAATTTTCGGCCATCATCTCTTAGGGATTTAATAAATTGCCAACTCACAATTTTGATCACCTTACCTTATCCCTCCTTGGTAGAATAAATCATTCAACTTTAAATCTTCAATAAATATTAATTAAGCAATTTTCTTACCTCTTTTGACTATATAAAATCAGCCACTTCATTTTATAAGATTTGATTTTTGACAACTCACCAATTTTTTTATATATTTCCTTATCCATTTTGTTGGGAGATAATTCCATCACACTAAATCATCAATAATTAATAATTAAGCAATATTTTTACCTCTTTTAATCATCAAATTTCGGCCCCTTCATTTAGAAGATTTGGATTATTTTGACAAATCACTTCCTTATTTCTTTCCTTAACCTTTTCTTGGAGATAATCCTTCACCATTTTAAATCCTCATTAATTATTAAATAAGCAATTTCCCTACCATACTTTATTTATTAAAAAAAAATCGGCCCCTCCTTTATATTTTAAAATATTTTATTAGTTGGAAAATTCATTTCCTTATTATCTTTACATCATCTTGTTCTAGGTAGATATTCTACCCACTTTTAAATCTCTACCAAATAAATAAATAAGCAATTCTTCCCTTGTATCTAGACCCTAAAGTCGAACATGTGCACTCTTGATCATCCCTCAAAAATCTTTTGATATCAATCACCCCCTTTATCTCTCAACTCTAGGATAGAAAAGATGTTATCTTACCCTTCTAATCTCCCATCTATTAGTAAACTTTCAATTCATTCCCTAACCATTTTTCCCCTCCATATTCTCGAAAATCCAGTCCCCTTCAATAGAGAAAAATCGAGTTCTAGCTAGAGGAAAGTAGGGAGAAAAATCGAGTGGAAACAAGGAAGCAAAGAATATCACTCCGTCTCCTCCGCGCCGTGCCGTTGTAGTGTTTGTTTTCTTATTCAAACAAATTTCAGGCATGTTTATATTTTTCCTTGCTCTTCAATCAAGTCATATTAACATTTTTAAACATTATATGATCATCATTTCCATGGCATAACCGAAATATATCAAGAACTTTGAAAATAAAAGATGCAGATTTTTTGCCCTTCCTTGTGCTCCTCACGGTTCACTTGTTTTTGGTGTTTCAGGTGGATGGCTCGTGTCCAGGCTCTCAAGGCTGCTCCTAGGCATGTACTAGGACATGTTAGGAACACATTTGTTCATTGGTTCTAGCCCCATACCCACTGGAATCCAGAAATGACAGCAACTTCCCCATGAGTGTCATATTGTGTTCGATTTTCTGTCATGTTGCTGTCAAGGGGAAGTGTCTGATCTTGGCTGCCCTAGGGGCCTATAGCCACGGTTAAAACACCTCCCTAGCATGTTTAAGGAGTGACCAAGTCACCCTTTTGAGGCTAGGTCCATGGTTGCATCGGTTTTTAAATCAAAACACAAGAACAGCCCCTTCCCCTTTCGGCCCTTCTCATTTTACAGCAAGTGTGTTTCGGGTATTGTGGAATGGTGTGGATCTTGGTTGGCCTATGGCCCTTAACCACGGTTCACACCCTACCCCTGGATGTCTTGATCATGCCATGGCCAACCAAATGGCCACTGGAATGGTCCATGACAGCAAGAACCACAGCAACATCCCACGCGTTGAATTAGTGCTCGGTTGGGACGCATGATTTGTTTCTGATGTGATGCGAATTGTGTCTGGCCTAGGGCCCTTAGCCATGGTTCAAATCATTCCCTATGATGTTGGTAAGAGGTTCTAGGTGGTGGTTCAAGCCCCAATGGCAATTAGCCTTGCAAACGACGCAAGGAAACCAAAGCACAGCTGCTGTATTTTTGTGACAGCAACTCGCTGCGGCGGTTCAGTGGCTCGTTCGAGTTCTTGGTTGGCTTTTAGCCTATGGCCTTGGACTGGACAGTGCCTCATTGAGTTGGGAAGGTCATGTTTTTGGTCGTTTGTGATTCGGATCATTTTAGGGGTCGTACGAGAATTTGCAGTGCGATGTGCCAAATTGACTCTCGAAAGAGCGTTTCATGTTTTGGCCTCCATTCCCCAAAATTTCGGTTCTTACCATTTTAGGAGCAATATTTCATCATTTTAAGTGTATTTTAATCATGACTAAATGATGGTTTGGTGTTGGTTTGGGTTGGCACGGATTCATGATTAAATACGCAGTCGTTGGGCGTAATTGTCTCGTTTTTGGATTCAATTACGAAGTTTGGTCAAGAAAATCATTTGCATATTTTTCATGTTAAATTTAATCCGCAACGAGCCTGGGAGCGATCCAACTCAATCAGTAAAATTATTCAGGATATTTAATTATGTTATTTAATTATATTACGTGCAAAATATTCATTTTGAGATTTATGCGATATTGCATGTGGTCACCTTACTATCATGGGATCATTACTTCACCCGGTCACCAGTTACCGGTCAGTTCAGTTTGTACCACCCAGTATATTGTGGCATTGGTCTGATCAGACGATTATTATTTCAACCGGTCGTCAGTTACCGGTCCCGGTCGTCAGTTACCGGTCAGTTCAGTTCAGTTCAGGGACCACTTGCGTAGACCATAATCTCACCAGAAAATTATTACGTGCTATTTCATTACAGGGCTCCAAGGAGCAAACATTTTCACTATGATTTTTAGTTCAGTTATGCACATATTATAATTAATCATGACACAATATTTTACGCCTCATGACACGATATTTTCAATTGCATTCGATTTTATTATTTATTTACTTGTTATTTACGATATATGCATGCTGAGTCTTTAGACTCACTAGACTTGATTGTTGTATGTGCTGATGATGTCGGGGCCGAGGGAGGGGACCAGTGAGCTAGCTTGGGTCGGCAGTAGTGGAACCCGAGGACCTCATTTTCAGCATTTACTATTTTAGGGTTCAAACATTTTTCTTGTTGTTGGATTATTTTAAATTATTATTTTACAAACAAACATTACTTCCGCTGCTATTTTGAACATCAAACTTTATTTATCATTTTATTTATGAATGAGGCATTTTAATTAATGAAAAAGAAAATTTTTAAATTTTTCCGCAAATTTTCAAGCACGAATTTAGAGGCCTCTACACATCATAATTGTAAATCTTGGCCTAGATGACCAAGACATCATTATGAGGAAAATTGATGCCTTGTAAATCCTTGGGGCCAAAACTGATTATTGGTCCATCTTCCCGTCTTTTATTTTACACTCCGAAACTTTCTTTCCATGTCCATGCCTTCCGAGACCTGTTGGAACACCATCTGTGGATCCTCCTAAAATCATCTTGATCACAACCATAGTAGGGGATTTCAGCGACCTTTTTTCCCTCAGGTCTTATCTAATGGGGAGGGCTAGTCAGGACTTCCCGACTTGGGCTTGAAACTCGGGGCGTTGGACAAGGGGAGGGGTCCTAAGCTCCTGGGTGACCACGGGAGTCTCCGATCTCTTTTCACTGATGAGCCGGTTTCAACAGGATCTGTTCGTCAATGGTACTTCTTCAATTTCTATCATTCAATGTTATCATGATAACACTCCCAGTGAAACGTACAAAATTTCATGGTTGCCCCCGATTCTTGAGAAGACCGTGAGAGCTGGTATGGTTGTTTCTCCTCATCACAAAGCTATACCGCCATATCTTTCGGAGCATTCATAGATGTGTAGTGAGAAAACGGCCCCAAAAGGTTTCCCTTATGTGTTCGGTCTTCTAACCTCCCTGGCAGATCACACCTTCTAAATTTTGCTGACTTTTAATGGGCAAGAAATGGCCCATTTACTATTTAGGTAGAGAAATGACACCCTCTGGTATGGACTCGAGGGGCTCGAGAGGACCCGTTTCCTTTTAACTTCTTTCTTAAATCTTCATGTTCTTCAGCCATGGTGAGGGCCTTGGAACATTCGTGGGAGCTTTCATTCTGCTTCATTTTGTTCCGAGGAGCGGACTCATCCTCAAATCCATCTTCTCGGTGCATTTAACAACTGGCGGGAGGTAATTTCTCCCCGATGGCTTTCTGGACGGCCACAGTTATCCACGGGGTCAGTTGTTCTAGATTGATTGTGAAAGTGTACGTGTTGAGGGGGTGGATTCTCTTGGGGGACCTCTGAGTCTGTGGCCTCCATCTGGGACTTTCCGGCTTGACTTTCAGGTGGAAACCTTATCTACGTCGTAGATTTAGTTTCTCACAGACGACGTCAATGATGCTGGGCAAGTTAATCGGGTGAGCTGAATGGGCAATTCATCGGGCCAGATAGGTATGTTCTTCTTGGGCACACTGGAGATCGGACAGATGGTATCCGGGTTGAAGAATATGTACACTTTAAGAGCAAAGAACATTAGCGGTGTGTCAGAAGATTTTTCTGGCGTAGCCGCTACAACGCTGAAGTCAGACAAGTGTTTTTCGCAAGGAAAGTGGAAAATGGAGAATGCATATTGAGTATTTGTGCAAAAATGTTAAGTGAATATCTCTCTTTTGCATCAAGTAAACTTGGGTATTTATAGGAGAAAAGAATGATTATCTTGTTTTTAGTGCTCGATCGCTATTTATGGAAAGATGACTTCCCTTGGCCTACCTCCTGACATTGCCACATCTGACAACTTATACTACCTCCAGTCTAGTCACTTTATCCTTACTTGCATTTATGACATGCCCATGATTTCGAAACATGGCATCCCATATTTATGAACTCAGAATTTACACATGTATCGATGTGCTCGGGCATATAATCATTGTGCGAGAACGAGGACAGGACCCTTGATCCTCTAAGTCCTATCACCATTTTTGGCCCAAGCTGAGAGTCCGGGTTCACTCGAGCATGTGTTTGTCTGATAAGCTTCTTTGGTGTCATAAAGCCAATGATGGTTTATATAAAAACACTTCCTTCCCTCGGGTTGATTTTTATCCGGACATCCCTTGCCTTCTCGACCCACACCAACCCAAACCACAATGATGATCCGATGAACCAAGCATATGTCAATATCAGAGACTGAAACACAAGAAAAATTTGTGCGGAGGGATTTTTTATGTTAAAAAACCGGTAAATTTGAGAAAAATACCCAAATGCATCTTTGATTTAAGATTCAGTACCTAGGTAAATTTTTTTTCAAATCAATACATAACAACACTACAAACAGTTTTAACTCCCTACAAATACAAATTTACATTTTTATCCTTTTATTATTTAAATAAATATATAATTTTCTCCAACAAAATAATTGTGTTTTCTCCATCTACTAAATCAGTACCTATTATGGGGTTTCAGATACTTGATTTTGCACTTTGAATACTCCAAATGTGTAAAACAATACTAAATTTTCTAGTAATCACCATAAATCCAGTCATTATTGGTCTTTTGATGAAAAATATATTAGGATGACTTATTCATGTCATTTTATTTTAGAAAAAACATAGTTACTCATTCATCATGAAATAAGATTAAGTACTTATTTTGATCTATAAATTATCTATTTTGAAGTTCGAGATGTTTGATTTGACTCTTTGAATATTCCAAATATGTAAGAAAATACGGGATCTTCCAGTGATCACCATAAATTCAGTCATTATTGGTCTTTTCATTGGAAATGAATTGAGATGACTTATTTATGTCATCTAGTTTTTGAAAAAACACAGTTTCTCACTCATCTTAGAATAAGAAAAACTACTTATTTTGTAAGATGCAAAATGCGATAACGTAATCCAAATGTATGCAAATCTAGGAATAATGAAAAATGCCTAATTAAATTATTTTAATTGCATTTATCGAATGTGGTAGGCATGTTTACATGTTTAAAATATGGTTTAAAGTATGGTTTTCTACTAGAATGCATAAAAATGTGTTTTAAAGGTTATTCGAGACGCGATCGAGGAACGGAGACCTGGGACCGTAAAGAGAAAATATTTTTATTAAATGATTATTTTTAATTTTTTAATATATGATATATTTTATATGGTATTTTCCAAAATGGTCTTTTTTAAGATATTTTTACACGTCGAGTCATATTTAAACCGGTAATCTATTTTTACGAATATAATGACTTTTTGGGAACTCGGCCAATATTTTCGAAAACTTTCCTAACAAAATATTTTAATTATATTATATTAGGCCTAATGGGCATATTATACCAAGGTTATTGGGCCTAAACTCCTACCCAATTGTTTGTATCACAATATAGAGTTTCCGAACCCTAAAACTACTTAAAACCACACGCCTACAAGAACTAGACTCCTAGGCCTTCACTCTCAATCATCACACGCACCCACACACCACACATCCGCACATTCACATGAATTGAAGGGAAAAAAAACGCAGCAAGCTTCCTCCCCCGTCACTCCGATCAAGGATTGTTTTTTGTGCGTGAAATACGCAAAGACACGCCTTAATCTTCCTTCACTCATCGTTTAAAAAATATTATGTGTGTTTATACATGACTGCATGAAAAACATGATCTCCTCTTATATGTTTTCGTTTTTATG
Organism: Primulina huaijiensis; assembly: GCF_012295235.1. Taxonomy (NCBI): domain Eukaryota; kingdom Viridiplantae; phylum Streptophyta; class Magnoliopsida; order Lamiales; family Gesneriaceae; genus Primulina; species Primulina huaijiensis. Next base: position 6,088,099 of record NC_133309.1, read on the forward strand.
CCTTGTACATGATAAAACTTGAGTCTTGATGCTTTTAAATTCATGTTGATGATGCACAAAGGGGATGCTATGGTAGTGACATCAAAAGGGTCGAATTTCAGTGTGTTTAAGAGTCTTTAAGGGCCACGGTTCAAGGCTGGTTGAGGCAAGGCTAGGGCTGCACGATTTTTGGGTTGAGGAGAACTAGGGTTTCGGTTTTAGTGCTCTTGAAGGGGCAGGCTGTGGGCTGCTGTTGGGGCACGTCCAGGGGGTCCCAAGGGAGACGAGTCATGGTCCTAAATAGGTTGAGGGAAGCCGTGAGAGTGGGATGCGCAAGTCTTGTAGATGCATGGGTTGAGGGCTGTTCGCTTAGGGCTTGTAGAGCTTGGTACAGCAGCTAGCTAAGGGTTTGGTCTAGGTCCTAGGATGGTTGGTTAGGGTTCGGACATGGTGGTTAGGGTCTAGGTTCGAAAGGTGGAAGATGGTGGAATCTAGGGTTTCGAAAAGAAAGGGGAGAAAATTCTAGCGGCTGTCTAGATGTCTCTGACGGTCTTAAGTGGCTTGAATTGGGTTGAAAAAGGGTTATTTAGGTGTTAATAAGCTATGGTTTAAATTTGGTAAAGTTTGGTTAAGTTTCGAGTTAATTCGAGTTAAAATCGAGATGTAGGTTTAAGTTTTAAAACGAATTGAGAAATTAGTCGAAGAGCTTAAGTTTATGACTAAGAAATGTATATGGGTGTATTTTAAGGTGTTATGGTAAATTTGGATGGATTCGGGTCGTCGTTTTAAGGTATAAAGGTCAATTGGAAAAGTTAGGGTTTCAAGAGCAAAATGATCATTTTACACCTGGAAAAATTTTAGACATTCTGGCAGTGCCCTGAATGCTGTAATTAATGTTAAAATATTTATTTTGAAAGATTATGGAGTTTTACGATGGAAAACGATAAATGCTAAAAGATGTGTTGTATGTTTGGTTTAAAAGAAATTGATATTATTGCATGTATTTTTATAAAGTGATGGAAACGAGGAAAAATGTTTTGGAATGAAAATATTTAATTGTGATGGTAAGTAAATGGGGATTCGTGAGGGACAAAGTCCCAGTGAAACCCGTTTATGGGACAAAGCCCCGTGGGAACCCAACAACCGAATTTCCATTGAAAGGATATGATGATATATAAGACCAAGGGTCAGTTGACGAGTAAGTATGTCGCTGATGTCCCTGTCGACTATAGGCCAATGCACATAACGGAACAGTGGTTAATGTTGCCCCGAGTCCATAAATACTTGATTTTTCTCTTTAAATACTCAAATTTTATTATTTGAAGATGTCAAAATATATAGTTTGAAATTAATATTGAGTGACATTTGATGACGAGATTTGTGAATTAAAAATGTGATACCTAAATTAGTACAAACGGTACCTAATTCGATCCTATTCATAATTGATTTTACCCTTTTAAGACTCAATTTTGATTATAGGTATGATTGCATGACTAAATAATTATATGACAGGATTACATTAAATTGAAGGATTTTACCCGAATATTCGATAATATACAGGGGAAAGGAGACCGGAGACGACTAAAACAAAAATATTTATTTTTCATTAAATAATTGCAAGGCTTCCTAATATGACTAAAAATGATTAAAATTTTCTAAAAATTTTGGAGTTCGAATTTATTTTACGAGTCGAGCTCGATTTTTCTCGGGAAGCCGGTTTTGGGCAAACGAGGGGTTTTAAAAGATCAAAAATATTATTTTTGAGAAACTAATTTTATCAACTTTTATGTTTTAATTAAATAAAAGTTATTGGGCCCAATTTATTTAATTTAAAGTAGGTCCAATTGCTCCTGAGCTTGCAGGCCCAAAACCAAAGCCCATTAACTTACAATTAAATCTATAAATATGTTACTTAACCTTTCAAAACACCATAATTCACACCATCAGCAGCCAAATTTTCACCCACAATTCACACACAGATTTCAAAATATAGGAAGGAAGAAAAACTTGGGTTCTTCGTGGTCCGGTCGTCCAACTTCGCACCCTCGCCGACGATTGAATATTCGAGCGTTATAAACGCAAATGTACGTTTTCTAAACTCTTTTACACATCATACAAATCATATTATGCATGATTTAATTGTTTATGCATGAAAAAAATAGGTTTTTGAATATTTTAACGGTAGAACGTTTATTTTCAAAAAATATGATGTTTTTATGCAAATATGAAACACGTCATGATTTCCAACGAGTACGCTGCCAATACATGATGAAATATGGTTAAAACAAAATAAAATTTAAAAAGTAACAAGCTTGAAAACCGAGGGAAAAACCAAGAAGAGACCGAGGGTTTTGTGTTGGGTTGCACTTGGCTCTAGGGCTCGGTTACTATGCCTGGTTGTAAGTGGGCTCCGCCAGGGCTGGCTGGGGCTTGAGGGGGTCATGGGTGAGAGCCTAATAGAGTCTTAGCCTTGTGGGTATCAGCTGGTTCATTAAATATTTGCAAGACTTTCTAATGTGATTAAAAATGATTTAATTTTTTTAAAAATGTTAGAATTCGAATTATTTTACGAGTCGATCTCGATTTTTCCCGGGAAGCCGGTTTTGGGCAAACAAGGACTTTTTAAAAGATCAAAAATATTATTTTTGAGAAACTAATTTTATTAACTTTTATGTGTCAATTAAATAAGAGTTATTGGGCTCAATTTAATTAAATTGAGTAGGCCCAATTACTCTTAAGCTTGCAAGCTTAAAACCAAAGTTCAAAAACCCAAGCCCATTAGCATGTTGATTAAATTATAAATAAGGACTCTTAAGCTTTCTAAACACCATAATTCATTCCAAACCAGCTGAAACACACACTCACACACACAAATAATTTCGAGAAACACAAAGGAAGAAAAGCTAGGAGTCTTCGTCGCCCGTTCGTCCTTCCTCGCCGACGATTGAATATTCGAGCGTTATAAACGCAAATGCATATTTTCTAAACTCTTTTAACATCATAGAAATCATATTATGCATGATTTAATTGTTTATGCATGAAAAAAATAAGTGTTCGAATATTTTGACGGTTGAACGTTTATTTTCAAAAATATGATACTTTTACGTTTATATGAAAAACATTATGATTCCAAAGGATGGGCTGCCAAACGTAGGATGTTATATAAATGAAATATGGTTAAAACATGACAAAATTAAAAGGAAAAACATGCTGGAACCGAGGGAAACAAGGGAGGGTTTATGGGTTTTGCTTGATTCAAGGGGCTCGGCTAGGGTGCATGGGGCGTTGGGGCTCGACCAGGTCTTGAGGAGGGTTTGCATGGGATGTGGTTAGGTCCTAGTAAGGGTCCTAGCTGGGCTAGGACTCCCGCAGCATGGCTGGAGAAGAGTCCTCGCTGGATAGGACTCTTCCCGTGGGTGTGTTCTTGTTCAGCCAAGGGGGTTGCAGTGGGGAGGCTTGGCAGAGGACTGGGCTAGGTCATCGAAAAAGTGGTTCAGGGTGTTTCAGAGAGGGTCAGGAAGGTTTGGACTCGAGGGTGGCTCGAGCAAAGAGTCCTAGATGAAGTAGAAAAGTCTTAGGCGCTATCGAGATCACTTGTGCGCGTAGGCTGCTGTTCTAGATTCAGGCGGCTCGCTGCTTGGGTTCAATGGTCTAGGCTAGGCTTGGTTGGGTGTGGGCGTGGTCCAAGGTCGGTTAGGGTCAAGTGGGCTCGGTGGTGGCTCGACTGGAAGTGTCCTAGGTTGGCTAAGAGTCTTTTAGCGTGGATAGGTTCACGTGCGTAGCAAGGGGCTTCTGTCCAGGAGAGTTTGAGAAAGCTATGGTTAGGTTCCTGAGGGTCAGGGCTGGTCAGGAAGGTGCCTAGGTGGGTTGGCTCGGGTTTGGCTCGACCGTGGCTCGACTAAATAGGGAGATGGCACGGGTTGATCAACTGAGGGTCATATTTCGAGATTTAATAAGAAAAAATTTGAACCATGGGTCAACGGGTGTTGTTCATGGCTCAAAAAGGTATTTTACGTAATAAAAAGTCTATGTTTAAAATTTGGGAAGAAAATATAGAGTTTTGTATTTATACGTGAATTAAACGCCTCACGAAACGTTAATTAAAGAGTTTATTGAAACGCCTAGATTTAGGCCGAATAAAATTATGAGAAATTATATTTAAGCTTAAATAATTAATTGGGATAAGCCTGTGTCATTAAAAGCAAGAAAATAAAATCTAGAATTTTTACGTCTAGGGGCAAAACGGTCATTTTACACTTAGATAATACGTAAAAGCTTGGCAGCATGGCGAAGGATCATAATGCATGTTAAATGATATTTTATGATTTTAAATGATGATTTTGATGAAAATATGATATTTTATGATTTATAATAAAGCTGTGTCATTTTTACTGTTTAAAATGCTATTATAGGAAAGCTATGATATTTTAGGACTTTTAAAGAAAAGGAAAAATATTTTGAGTGATGTGAATTGACTGTGACAAATGATATATGATATGTGGGGGATCCATTTTAAGAAGAAACGGTGAACTCACAATTTTGTGGATATGTCGTGAGGACCAAGGCCCTAGAGGGACCCGTCTATGGGACAAGGTCTCAGAGGGACCCCGACGATCGTATTTCCATGGTGAAGCCTAGTGTGCACCCCCTTGGGCATGTGGAGCTGAAAACTGATCAGTCGACTAGAGGATAGCTTGGCCATGTGGAGCGGAAGACTGATCAGTCGACCGGAGGATAAAAGCTATTTACTTTCAAGGATCAAACTTCACCAAAATGATATATGATTAAAAGCTTTACGATGAAAATGATTTTACGATTTTATGATATATTATCTATGCTTAAAGCTATTTTGAAATGATTTATTTATGCTCAAAATGATTTTAAATGGCTTATTTATGTTCAAAGCTATTTTAAATAGAAATATGATTTGCAATGAATGTGATTGTATATGTATTATTTTCTATTCATGTTTAGAACGTGCTGAGTCATTAGACTCACTAGGTTTGTATGATGCAGGATTTGATGATATTATGGGAGGCACTGACGATTGAGTGGATTGAGTGCATCAGTACACTCCCGAGGGCCATTTATGTTCCGCACTAGCTAGATAGATAAAAAGATTTATATTAATTATTTTATTAGAGACATTTTTATGCTTTATTTTATTGTTATTTGATCTTTTTAAAGGTCGATTTAGGAGTTTTGGTGAGTTGTTAATTTAGGATTTTTATGCACTTGAGATTTCATTGTTAAATTTGTTTGATTGATGGATTATGTCAAGTATTTTATTTAGAATTTTCGAGTTTACAATGTATGATTAAAAAAAAAGTAGCGGTCGTTTCAGTATGCTCAAAAGTTATTTTAAATAAAAGAATGATTTTTAAATGCATGTGAATGTATATGTATTATTTGCTACACATGTTTAGAACGTGTTGAATCATTAGACTCACGAGGTTTGTATGATGCAAGATTTGATGAATCGAGGGGGAGCTGACGCTTGAGTGGATCAAGTGCAACAGTAGACTCCCGAGGGACCTTTATATTTCCGCACTAGCTTGATAGATAAAATATTTAAAGGATTATTGTTAATGATTTTATTAGAGATTTTTATGCTTTAATTTTATGTTAGTTGATCTTTTTAAAGGTCGACGTAGGATTTTTGGTTAGTTGATGATTTAAGGATATTTTTTATACACTTGAAATTTTAAATGTTAAATTATTATGATTTACAAAAATGTTAAGTTATTTTATTAGTAATTTTTGAGTTTATGATTTTTTTAAAAAAATGTCGAGGTCGTTTCATAAATTAATTCAAAGAATATCTAATTCGAGTCTATAAATATTTGATTTTACTACATAAATTCTCATATCCAATTATTTGGGGGTGTCAAAATATAATTTGAATTTAATATTGAGTGGCACTGATGATAACATTCATGAAGTAAAATTGTGATACCTAAATTAATAAAGATAAATCATAATTCGAGTATACAAATACTTGATTTTACCATTTAAAAACTCAAATTCGATTATTTGAGGATATCAAAATACATAGTTTGAAGTTAATATTGAGTGTCCTTTGATGATGAGATTTGTGAATTAAAAATATGGTACCAAATTGGTACAAATAAATACCTAATTCGATCTCACATATACTTGATTTTACCTTTTTAAGATTTAATTTTGATTATTTTGGGATGTACAAAAAATAGTTTCAAGTAATATTAAGTGACTTTTGATGTGTCATTTGTGAAGTTAAAATGTGAAACCTAAATTGATACAAAGAGTATCTAATTCGAGTCTATCAATACTTGATTTTACTCTCTAAATACTAAAATTCAATTAATTTTTTATGTTAAAATATATTTTTGAAGGTAATATTGAGTGCCCTTTGATGATGACATTCGTGAAGTAAAAATGTGATATCTAAATTAATAATAATAATACATATTTTGTGTCCAGAAACACTTGATTTTACCCTTTAAAAACTCAAATTTGATTATTTGATGATGTCAAAAAGTATAGTTTGAAGTTAATATTTTCTATGGTGTCATTCGTAAAATAAAAATGTGATACCTAAATTGGTAGAAGGAAAACCTAATTCGAGTTACAAATAGTTGATTTTACCTCGTGAATACTCATATCCGATTATTTGGACATGTCCAAATATATAGTTTGAAGTTAGTATTGAGTGGCTTTTATAATGACATTCTGAAGTAAAAATGTGATACCTAATTTAATAATAATAGTACCTAATTCGACTACATGGATATTATCGAGTGACCTTTGGTAATGGCACCAACAAAAGCTATTAACTTCAAACTATATTATTTTTATATTAGTGAAATAAAAATGTGATACCTAAAAATGTGACATTATTTATTTGATAATGAAATTCGTGAATTAAAAATGTGGCATTAAAAATATTTAGTTTGTGAAGGATCGGTTCTGGCACTTGCGAAGGTGCTTCAAACACAATATTCTCCATGAGCTTTAATAGCTCGTGTTCTAAGAATGTAAACAACGATGAATTAAATCGATTTTGGTGTTAAACCAAGAGAAAAATAATCGAAGTAGTCTTTCGTTAAAAAAGCTCACTAATTTGAAAGCAATTAAACTTGTGTAAACCGATTAACTGAAATAAGAGGAATCGGTTCTTGCATATATCAGTTCAGCTATGGTGAAAAATGAACTGATAACTGCTCGAACTGATCAAAATCAGTTTGAAAGCAAGATTTAAACAGTTAAGTACACAAGATATGTTTATGGATGTTCGTAGACTTCAACTGCTCCTACGTCACCCCTTCTACTACTTCGGGTAGGATCCATTAGAAGACTTTGATTTATACAATGCCTTATACAAACCCACTCAGCTTAGAACTTATCATACTGCCTAATTGAAATTTTAGCCTAGACTGAAGGCAGCACCTTCCAGCCAACACCTGTTTAACGTTTATTGTGTTAAATACTACATACACAAGTTTATTGTCTTTGTGCAAGACTTACTTAACTATTCAATAAGCATAACTCTCTGTATATGTGAGTGATTGTGTGTGCGTGTGTGAGAACTGATAAATGAATACAATACGAAAGTGTTCTCACACACTGAGAGAAAAACTGCTCCTAATCTGAGCTAATAACACATTGAAGTGTTCTGTCAAATCTGAACTGATTGCTTCTGTAAGCAGATATGCATTATGCGTGTCCTTCTTTTTCTCTTTTGTTTTTCCACACACTTCTATATTTTTCCACGCTTGTATATTGATGATCTTGGTCTGATATTTATAGAGGCAATGCGATCGTACACCAAGACTCATCAAATATACTCGTTGCAATTTGAATTCATTCCTCGAAATGTGTCTATACTTTCCGACAGTCATTCTGAACATTTTGTCTTTAAGCTCTGATGCAACGTCCATTATTGTCCTTTGACTGTACAACAGCTTTTCCTTAATGCTCACAGCTGGATTCAATTATATAAGCTTGTCATTTTTTGCAAACTGATTGATTCATAATTGATATTCTGAACTGGTCAGTGGAACTGATCTTGAACTGGTTCGATGAAATCAGTTGGCTCGTCAACTAAACTGATTTCGCTGCTTCAGTTGAACTGATCAGCTGGACTCTTCATCAGTTGAGCTCTTTATCAGCTGGCCCATCTTCTGAAGGTCTTCTGCTGAACTGTCTCTTAGCTAGTCAATCTGAACTGGTTTTTGATATATCAGTTGAACTAATTCAATTTGGGCAATCAGTTGATGCTTTCAGTTTGCGTCTCAATAGTTTCATTTTTGGCTCAATAACTGATCAGTTCAAATCCTGATCAGTTTCAGTTTCTGCGTACTTAGGTAATTACATTAGAAACAAAATAACAAGTTTTGTTAACATCAAAATCAAGATTGCGAACATGAAATGTTCCAACAGTTTGACATCCCCAAATAATCAGATATGAGTATTTATGGGGTAAAATCAACTATTTGTAACTCGAATTAGGTTTTCTTTGTACCAACTTAGGAATCACTTTTTTACTTCACGAACGACACAATAAAAAATATTAACTTCAAATTAAATTTTTTAACATCATCAAATATTAAATTTGAGTTTTAAATGGTAAAATCAAGTATTTCTTGACTCGAATGAGATATTATTTGTATTAAATTAGGTATCACATTTTGTTAGGATCGGTTGATAGGTTGAGAAGTGTTTAGAAGAGGGGGTTGAATAAACACTCACGATTTTACAATCTTTTCGAATGAAGTGTCAGTTATGTGACAAACTGAAACTTAGGAATCTCGTCGGTCAATGACAATAAGTTTAACTGATGATAGTTGCGGAAGAAAACTGACTGAAAGATAGAATAAATAACTTAAGTAAGAACACACAAAGATTTATGGATGTTCGGATACTTCAAATGCTCCTACGTCACCCCTTCTATCGCAAGGATAAGATATGCACTAAAAGACTTTGATCGATACAAAACTTGTACAAACCCACTTCAATTTGGACTTAACACTGCCAAAACTGAAACTCTTAGTTTGTGAAATATCTCACAGTTCTTAGACTGATATTAGCACAACTGACCTAGTTAAAGATCAAATAAACAACAAAACAGTTTGTGCTTATAGGCTCGAAAGGTAGCCTCAAATGCTACATATAAATCTAATAAGTGTGAGCTTTTTGATTCTTGAGTAAGAGCGATAAATTTAGCAGGGTAACAGCAAGCTTGAGAGAATAGATAGATCGATTAGATGTGTGTTTCTCAACTGCTCTTCTCACCTATTTATAGGCTTCTCTTCAACAGTAACATTAAGTATAATTTGAATCTTTATATCCGTTGATTGCTACGTCAAAATTCCTCTGACAGTCTTACACTGTAAGCTCTGAAATGCGGCGTTCTACTATGAGTTGTAGTCTGCTTTGTACTGTTGTCGGTTGGGTGTCTTTTTCTCCAAATGATGACGTGTACAGCTGAATAATCAGCTGATAAGCAATCGCTAGTAAGCTCATTACTGAATATATTAACTGATCAGTTTCCAACTGATCAGTCAGTTGACTTCGTAAGTTCAGTTCAGCTGGTTTCAGTTGCCTTTGATAAACTGCGCATTAGTCTTCAGTTAGGGAACTGTTAATTGATTTATGTTGTTCAGTTACTTGATCAGTTTAGTCCAATTAAACACTTAGTTTGTCAAACAACCGAAATTAAGTTTCAACAATTTTCTCCTTTTTGGTGTTTGACAAAACTTGTAAAGTATGAACTGATCAACTGAAAAAAAATTCTTCGAACTTTATTGTAGATAAAATAACTCTTCTAATGTACAGATTCGTTCAAGAAAGATAAAAGTCTTCAACGAGTAACTGAAGTCAGTCGATCTTCATATCTTCTTCTTCTCTTTGTCTTTCAGATCTTCTATTTCTCCTATTTCCCCCTTTTTGTTAAGAACATCAATTTTCTTTGATAAGATTCGAACATCTGCTGCTATATTTGACATAGTATTCATCACATTTTCTTGCAGCGTGTCAATTCTCTTGGTGACTTTGTTTTCTAGAAAATCAAAACGACTGCCGACTAATGCTTGAGTTTGAATGTGAGATTCAGTCGACAGTCTGTCTTTCTTGATTTCTTCCATTGGGAGAAGAAGAGAATACACCGTTTGATTGATGAGATTGAGTCTATTTGTGGTAAACTCATTATTGGAGTTTAGCTTCAAAGAGTGTTCAAGTTGGGTTGACTTTATCTCAGAAATAGAATTAATCAAACTGACGATGTTGGCCTGAACATTCTGGATTTCTTCAAACAGAGCATCAGTATCTGAAATACCAGGGGACATGATTCTGGAAGATTCTGGAATTGCCACCTGTTCTTGTTGAGTAAAGATGACCATAGTGCCGTCAGTTGCTTCTGTTTCATGCATCACCATTTCTGAGATATTTGCAGTTGTAAGTTCCTGGGGAGGAGAAGAGACAAAAGAAGTAGAAGGTTCTTCATTTTGTTGAATAACTGGCTCTTTAGTTGGTTGATGAACTGGCTCTTCAGCTGGCACTTCTTCAGTTGTAGCTGAGTGCAGCTGAGCCTCTTCAGTTGATTCAAAAATTGCATGTTCAGTCATAGCAACTGACTGAACTGGCTGCTCAGTTTCTCCAAAAATGACCTTTTTGGCAGGTTCTTCAGACAAAACAGTTTGAACAGCTGGTTCTTCAAAAATGAGATCTTCTGGTTCCTCAGTTAAAAAAACAACTTCAACTGATATGGATGTTTCTAGCTGAATATCACAGGTGACTGATTTGATGACCTCGTCAAGATTGGCCAATGATAAATCAGCTTCAGAATAAAGCTTATGATCAGCAGTTGAAGAGGTAGATGCTGAAGATGATGAGGGTTGAGCAACTGAAGTGGAAGGGACAATTGCTTGTTGAGAAGTTTCAGCAACTTTGTCTTTGGGGGGTTCTTGAACTAATTCTTCAGCTGGATCTTCTGATGATAAATCTTGAGAGGCTTCTGGAATGACCAGTTCTTGATCCTTTTCTCAATTTTTGATCTCCATCTGTAACGAGAGAATATCTGAGTCCAGTTGGTCATGCAAAGCTTTGTCATTGTATGCAGTTGGACTGGTAGGATCATAGTTTAGTCGCAGTTGAGCAACAATTTTCTGTAGCCTATTTGCTCTTAGCTGATTGAAGAAATGGTTCTTTCACCCCCAGTGCTTGAACAATTGTAGATGCCTTGACTACCTTCAAAACAACATTTTCCAGCTCAATAAATTTCTTCAGTTTGGACTTTCTCTGTAGCTCCTTGGCAAAAACGTCCTTTCTAAACTTTACCCATTCATCGTCAGTCTTGATCTTGTTGGCTGAAAATTCATTGATATCTTCCCAAATTAGATCAATGTGCATTTGAATTGCATTGGTTGGCCTGGGCTCTTCTTGTAATTTTCCCTTGCCTTTAGAGTCAGTCAGGGCATGAGGAATGCTCAACCCTGAAATAGTCGCATCAATTTGTTCTCTGATCACTAGCCCCTTTGGTCTGTCAGGGGGTAGAGGGGTGTAGCCAGTGATAGTGATCAATGGAGCCTTAACTCCAGCAAGTTTCTTCATATCATCTGATTTGGTGACCTTTTATTCGGTAGAACAGTAGACAAATGAAACTGATCCTCGGTTGAGGATTCAGTTGGAATAGCTTTCAGAGGGATAGCCTTGATAGGCTGTTGAGCCTCCGACTGCATCAGTCTTTCAGTTGGTATTGTTCCAACCACAGTAGCAGGTTTTTTCTTCAAAGTTCTTGGCTTCTTGAAGACCTTAGGAGATGGAGTCTTTTCTGAGTCAGTTTCACTGATGACCAACTTGCGTTTGATCGTCTTCTTCTTAAGAATCTTCTGTTTTTGAACTGACTTGAGAGCCTCTTGTGTCCCAATCTCCTTCTTCACTTTCAAGAACTACTCAGGAGATATGTTCAATTTTTGCTTTGGTCGCTGGACATTCTTGGCAATGAAGATTTTCAGCTTTGATGACTTTTCAGAGCCATCAATTACCAGTCCTTTAACTTTCAGCAAATAGCTGAGCTGCACCGCAAAACCCCTTGATTTCTTGGACACTTGAAACATATTTCTGAGGATGTTGAAAATAATGTTCTTCCAGTTCATTCTCCGCCCAGCCACGATTGCAGTCATAGCTTGAAACTTTTCAAGAGTCAGTGCAGCAAAGGATCCAGCATTCGCTAAAAGCCCTTTGGCAACAATATCTGCTAGCAGTTGGACTTCTGGTTTCAGCTCCTTCTTGGATTAAGGTGCATGAACTTCAGAGTATACGTCTTCATGGATAAGTCTCTACATCCAGACAAAGAGCTATTGCTAGGAAGTATTTCCGGCGATTTTACGTCACCCATGTCTCACAGCTAGTTACTAATCAAGTTCTGATGCACATTATGCTGTGGAAGGAGTGGAACACGCTTGAGAAGATCTCTTCTTCAGAATCTTATAGGAGATTGTACTGTCAAGATTTGAATAACTGATTAACCCTCTGGCAAGATGCCGTTGAAAGGGAAATGAATCGTGTAGTTTGGTTCCGATTTTATTCAAATTGACTGAAGTTTCGATTTATTATTGTCTCTTTACTTTTCTGCAATAATAACTGACATCAGTTGACAAATAGTTCATTTAACTGAATGAGTAATAACAGATAAAAGACTAATGGTTAAAGGTGAATATCAACTGATGCATCATTAACATAACTGATATCAGTTGTCAAACAATTCACTAACTGAATGAGTAGTAACATATAAATGACTAACTGTTAAAAGTGAATAACAACTGATATATCAGCAATAAACCTATAAGATTAAGATAAATCAATTAAATCAAGTATATTGTGAAAGTGAGAAAACTTAGTCTCGGACAATGGCTTGGTGAAGATTTCAGCAGCCTGTTGTTCAGTTGGGACATATTCCAGTCTGATGTCTTTCTTCAAGACATGATCTCTGATGAAGTGATGTCTTACATCTATGTGCTTGGTCTTTGAGTGAAGAACTGGGTTGTAAGTTATCGCAATCGTGCTTGTATTATCACAAAATAGGGGAGATTCTTTATCATCAACTCCATAATCTTTCAGTTGTTGATGAATCCAGAGCAGTTGGGCAAAGCAGCTTCCAGCAGCAAGGTATTCTGCTTCAGTTGTGGAAGTGGCTATGGATGTTTGCTTCTTGCTGAACCATGAGATCAGTATGTCTCCTAGAAACTGACAAGATCCACTGGTGCTTTTACGATCTAGCTTACATCCTGCATAATCTGCATCTGAATATCCAACTAAATTGAAAGAAGAGTCTTTAGAGTACTATAATCCCACATTTTGAGTGTCTTCTAGATATTTTAAAATTCTTTTGGCAACTGAAAAATGCGATTGCTTAGGATTTGCTTGAAATCTAGCACACATGCAAACAACAAATACAATATGAGGACGACTAGCAGTTAGGTACAATAATAAACCTATTAAACCTCTGTAGAGTGTCGTCTCAACTGATATTCACCCTTGATCATTGTCTAGTTTGACTGATGAGCTCATGGGAGTGCTGGCAGCTGAACATGTTTCCATGCCAAATTTCTTGAGCAATTCCTTCGTGTATTTGGTCTGACTGATAAAAATATCAATGTCCAGTTGCTTCACTTGAAATTCGAGAAAGAATGTCAGTTCACCCACCATACTCATTTCAAATTTGTCCTGCATTAACTTGGCAAATTTCTCACATAATTTGGGGTTAGTTGACCCAAATATAATATCATCAACATATATTTGCACAAGTAAAATGTGATCATTCTTAAAAAATTTGAACAATGTCTTGTCAATTGATCCAACAGTAAAATCATGATTAATTAAAAATTTTGAAAGTATCTCATACCAAGCTCTTGGAGGTTGTTTAAGACCATAAAAAGCTTTGTTCAAATGATAGACATTATCAAGAAAAGAGTGATTGATAAAACCTGGTGGTTGTTCAGCATAAACTTCTTCCTGCAACTGACCATTCAAAAATGCACTCTTTACGTCCATTTGGTAAACTTTAAAGTTCTTGAATGAAACATAGGCAAGGAACATTCTGATTGCTTCCCGTCTTGCAACTGGTGCATACGTTTCATCATAGTCAATTCCTTCTTCCTGCCTATATCCTTGTGCTACAAGTCTTGTTTTGTTGCTTGCAACTGAACCATCTTCGTTCAGTTTATTTCTGAAAACCCATTTTGTACCTATAATTGTTTTACAAACTGGTCTTGGAACCAAGTTCCAGACATTGTTATGGGTAAGCTGATTTAGCTCCTCTTGCATTGCATTTATCCAGTTGGGATCGACAAGAGCATCGTCAGTTTTCTTTGGTTCCAGTTGTGAGACAAAAGCATAATGAATGAACAAATTAAACAATTGATTTCTTGTTCTTACAGGGCCAGATGGATTACCTATCACCAATTCTGGAGGATGTGATTTCTTCCATATGAGTTCAGTATTTGCTGCTTCCATATCAGCGAGTGTTTCTGATGGCAACTGAATGTTTTCAGTTTCAGTTGGAGCTGTATCAGTTGGTAACTGAATATTATCTGTTTGCTCCACCAACTAATTATCAAAAGTAGGTTCCTGTTCAACTGATTGATCTAGTATTTCTGGTTCAGGTGTTTGAAGGATATTCCTTTTGATATGATTTTCTTTTTCATTATCATCCTCCAAACTGATCTCTGTAAAACGATCAACTAGCTCAACTGGATCAGTTGGCTTATCAGTTAGCACAGTTTCATCAAAAACAACATGAATGGATTCTTCAACATTTAAAGAGCTTTTATTAAAGACTCTATATGCTTTGCTAACTGAAGAATATCCAAGAAATATTCTCTTTGCAGATTTAGCATCAAAAGCTTTTAAATGATTTTTGTCATTATCAAGAATAAAACATCTGCAGCCAAATATTTTGAAATAAGAAACCACAATTTTTCTTCCATGTCAGATCTCATATGGTGTTTTCACATGATTTTTATTAATCATCGATCTGTTCTGAGTGTAACATGTAGTGTTTACTGCTTCAGCCCAAAACCTTTGAGAAATACCAAAATCAGCAAGCATTGTTCTAGCAGCTTCTTTAAGGGTCCGATTTCTTCTCTCAGCTACACCATTTTGCTGAGGTGTTCTAGCTGCTGAGAGCTCATGCTTGATTCCAGTATTTTCTAAAAAAGTTGAAATATTTTGATTGATGAATTCAGTCCCTCTATCAGACCTTATCCCATCAATACCAACTGATTTTCCATTTAATAGTCTTTTGAAGAGCTTAATCAGTTGTGCAGCAGTTTGGTTTTTGGATTTGAGATAAATAACCCAAGTAAATCTTGAAAAATTGTATTTCATTCCCCCTAAACTCATTACCGGTATTGGACAAAAAATATCCATATGTAACAGTTCTAATCATCGAGAAGATGATTTACAAACTCTGTTTTTGAATGAAGATCTTACTTGTTTGCCAAACTGACATGCTGAACAAAATTTTTGTTTTGAAAAATATATTTTGGGCAAACCAGTTAAAAGATCATGGTTACTCAGATAGGAAATAGATTTAAAGCTTAAGTGGTTCAACCTCTTATGCCATAACCAATTTTTAGAAGATTTGGAAGCAATGAAACAAACTGGTGCATAAGGATGTTCAGTCCAACTGACTTTTTAAGTGTTTCAACTACGATTTTCAGTTAGGATGACCTCATCAGTTGAGTCTCTAATCGAACAAGTGTGTCTGTCAAACTGAACTGAGAAATTATTGTCGCACAACTGACTGATGCTTATCAAGTTATACTTCAAATTATCAACTAGCAAAACATCTTTAATTGTAAAGTTACCATGGATAAGCTTACCTTTACCCACAATTTTACCTTTGGATTTGTCTCCAAAATTGATGTTTGGTCCAGTATATTTGATCAGTTGAGATAGTAAATTTGCATCTCCTGTCATATGCCGCGAACAGCCACTGTCTAGATACCAAGTTGATTCTTTGTTTGAACCTGTTATCTGCAATCACATATAGTATATAATTTTGGTGCCCATATTCATTTGGGTCATAAACAGATTAGTCTTTTAGGAACCCAGACTTGGACCAGTCTAACTGACTTCCCAGTTGCTGTGTTCCAAATGGTTTTTCTCGAATTCTTGGCAATATGTGTGTGGTGTGAGTATAAAACAGTATGATTTGTATCCTTCTTCAACTGACTATTCCTTTGATATCGTTTCTGAACTGGCTTACAGTTGTAGTAATTGTAATAGTCATTCCTTGAGTACTGATTTTTGCGACTGAATCATTTAGATGACCAGTTTCTTTCCTCAGTTGAACTCTCAGAGCTATATCCAATTCCATACCGTTTGCCTTTGTTCTTACTTTCAGTCAATTGAACAGCTGGTTTACTTGGTTCTGAGAATTCATTTACCATAGTTGATTTTACAAAGGTAATGTACTTTCTTTTGTTTTCATTCAACCTTGGTTGTGTATCACTTGCAGAATTTTCATTATGATTGTTAAAACCTAAACAAGTTTTATCAGCAACAAATTTTTGTGAATTCTGCATTTCATTCAATGCAACTGAAGACTTGTTCCAAGCTTGAATCAGTTCAGTATGTTTTGAAATTTCAGTTTTTAACTGATATATCAAGGCTTGATTTTCAATCATTTCAGCTTTTTGCTATGCAATCTCCCTTTTTAGACTCAACAGTTCAACTGACTTATCAGTTTCTGTTTTGTTGTCATTGGGATCAGTTTGCTCAGTTCTAACCTTCTGAAATGATCGAGCAAGTTTGTGATACTCATTTACCATATCATGCAATGTGATAATGAGTTCCTCATGAGTGGAATCAGTAGAGCTGAAGTCAAATACCTATTCACTTGCTGACTCCAGTTCAGCATCATCTGCCATCTTCCTCCTCATCTTTACTTGAATTGATTGGGCTTTCTGGTTCTGACTCGTCACTGTCAGTTTCTGCCCACTTGGATTTGCTCTCTTCAGCCAAAAGCACTTCATGTTTCTTTTTGAATGATTTCTTGCCATCCTTGGTCCTTCTTATGTTCTCATAGGGCTTCTTTCCCTTTTCAGTTGATCCTCGACTGTCTTTCTTTGGCTTAGGACAGTCTACCATGAAATAACCAGATTTGTCACAGTTGTAGCAAGCATACGATTCTTCTTTGGACTGATTTTTTCTGATATTGCTTCTGGAAGTTTCCTTGATTCTTCCTCATAAACCTTCCAAATTTCTTGACAAATAATGACATAGCATCATTTCTTAGTTGATCAGCAGATTTGTCAACTGAACCAGTTGGTTCCAGTCTGACAGCAGTTAAAGCAGTTGGTGTTGAAGGTTCTCCTTCTCTGGTTTGTAATTCAAACTCGTAAGCCTTTAGATCAACAAACAAGTCATGAAGTTCGATCTTGTTAAGATCCTTTGACTCTCTCATTGCCATGGTCTTGACATCCCATTCTTTGGGAAGACCTTTGACCACCTTCAGTGCCACTTCTTTGTTCAAATACACTTTTCCAAGTGCATTCAGCTCATTGATAATACCACTGATCCTCTCATCATATTCGTGCATGGATTCTCCAGCCTTCATCTTGATGTTGTCAAATTTGTGAACAGCAACTGATAGCTTGTTCTCTTTTGTTTGCTCGTTTCCTTCACATAGCTGGATCAGTTTCTCCCATATCTCTTTGGCAGTTTTGCACATTTTGATTTTGCTGAAAGTGATTTTATCCAGCGTTTTGTATAAGATATCCTTTGCCACATTGTCTAGGTTGGCTTTCCTCTTATCCTCAGTTGTCCATTCCTCTCTAGGCTTTTCTATGCAATGAGGTGCCCCATCAGTAATGGAAACTGCTGTATTTGCTTTTAGGATCTTCATGGGACCTTCAGTAATGACATACCACATGTCGTCGTATTGTGCAGCTAAATGAGCCTGCATTCTGATTTCTTAGTCGGCAAAGTCTTCTCTGGAAAACATCGGTATTTTTTTGAATGAATACATGTTGATCAGTTTTGTGAATAAGAATATTCTGAGACAAGATTCAATTGCTCTGTTACCACTTGTTAGGATCGGTTGATAGGTTGAGAAGTGTTTAGAAGGGGGAGGTTGAATAAACACTCATGATTTTACAATCTTTTTCGAATGAAGTGTCAGTTCTGTGACAAACTGAAACTTAGGAATCTCGTCGGTCAATGACAATCAGTTTAATTGATAATAGTTGCGGAAGTAAACTGACTGAAAGATAGAATAAATAACTGAAGTAAGAACACACAAAGATTTATGGATGTTCGGATACTTCAAATGCCCTACGTTACCCCTTCTATCACAAGGATATAATATGCACTAAAAGACTTTGATCGATACAAAACTTGTACAGACCCACTTCAGTTTGGACTTAACACTGCCAAAACTGAATATCTTTGTTTATGAAATATCTCACAGTTCTTCGATTGATATTAACACAACTGACCTAGTTAAAGATCAAATGAACAATAAAAAATTTTGTGCTTATAAGCTCGAAAGGTAGCCTCAAATGCTACAAATAAATCTGATAAGTGTGAGCTTTTTGATTCTTGAGTAAGAGCGATAAATTCAGCAGGGTAACAGCAAGCTTGAGAGAATAGATAGATCGATTATTTAGTGCCCAAAATCAATACACGTAAACCTCATGCATAATTATAAAATTTAATCTAATTAATTAATGATTTAAATGGTGCATGATACATGATTAAATTTTATTAAATGTTTATATACTCATGTTTATGCAATTTAAAATGTTTTCGCATGTTTTAGCTTTACAGGCGAATATTCGGTATCGGACCGGAGAAAAGAGACCGGAGACGATTAATGTGCTAAAATCGAATGTTATGTTTTAAGTCAAGAAAATTAATTATTTTAAATGATTTATGAATTTTAGTATTTTAAAACCTAATTAAATTATTAGGTGATTTATAAAAATTTAAGCTTTCAAAATGTTAATTTTAAAAATTAAGGATTTATTCATTTAAATTTGGGATAAAATATTTTATAATGATTTTTATGTCATAATTAAATAATTTAATTAGTAATTAAGTTGGATTAGGATTTTAAGTATCTTATTCAACAATTTTAAAGATAAAAATAAAAATAAAAAGAGGAGATCTAATCTTGTTTAAATTTGGCACTTAATCTTTTTAAATTAAAGGGTGAGATTTTTATTATCTAGTACTTGTTTAAATTATTGATTATAGTTTTAATTAAAGTAAAACACTTAATTAATATCCTAAGTAAATTATAAAAGAGTCCTAACCCTACCACCCAACCCAATTCACGTGGAGCAACTCACCCACGCCACCCGACACACACACAAACACACACAAGCCACACACACACAAGATACGTGAGTTTCTTAGGTTGGAGAAGTGAGTTTTTGGCTCCTACTTCTAGCAAACACTATCACCGAAGCATCACCCACTATTCTGAAGGATTTTTGGATCCTTGGAAGCAAGAAAAACGCAGCACAACGCTTCCGTTCGTCCTCCGTTCTTTCCCGCGACGATATTCGACGGTTCGAGCGTTTAAAAACGCAAAGGCATGTTTTAATCCTTTCTTTATACATCGATCTTGTCATATTATGTATTTTGATGTAAATCATGCATGAAAATTCATTGGTTATGTGCAAACTTGGGATCAAAACAATTTGAAACCGTTTCCGAAAACTTGAAGCATGAACTCACGTATTATTCCAAAAACTGTGGTATGC
Organism: Primulina huaijiensis; assembly: GCF_012295235.1. Lineage (NCBI taxonomy): Eukaryota > Viridiplantae > Streptophyta > Magnoliopsida > Lamiales > Gesneriaceae > Primulina > Primulina huaijiensis. The sequence continues at coordinate 6,107,832 of NC_133309.1, forward strand.
TTCGGCTAGGGCTCCTGGGACATTGTTGCTGGTTATGGGTATTCTTTAGGGGTGTCATAGGGTCCTAGGATGAGTCTTGTTAAGGTGGTTCATGTTGGATCTCGGTTTTCTACGCGCCCAATCGCAGCGGAAGTTTTAAAATTTTTATTTTATTTTGACAATCAAAATATATTTGATTTGGACGCTCGTATGGTTTTAATAAATAAACATACATAGGATGTTTAGTAATATAACTTTAGTGAAATTTTCACTTGGCTCCAATCACACTGGTATTAGCGGACGTAGCTCTTGTTGTAAATCCCTACGAACGTTCTTCGATCTCCTAATCCGGTCCACGAATGGAATACTTGTTCCTCTTATAATTTGCACTAGAAAATTATAAGATGTTTTTGCGTAGAGATTGAAATTTGAGAGGCGGCTCAAACTATTCTCCAAGGAGAAGTGGCCGAATTATGGAGTGCTTGGGAGAGTAGATTTCGAAAATCTCTTGTGGTGGTGGCTAGGGTTATGTCATGTTAACTCATATTTATAATTAACCATGACCTAATTATCATAGTTTAATAATTGGGCCCTTTAATTAACATTAATGGGCTTAATTAATTAATTGGGTTAGTCACACTAATTTAATCAATTAATCAAGGTCCATTAACAACTTTGACTATTTAATATGTTGGATTTGTACTCTTACAAGCCCATTAAACATATTACCCACCATATTTAATTTATTAATTAATAAGCTCAACCTTTGAGTTTAATAAATTAAATGATTTATAAATTCAACATTTGAATTTATTATTCAAATTATAAATTCAGCTCCTTGAATTTATATCACCTCCAAAATTTAATATCTAATAAACCCAACATTTTGAGTTTAATAAATTAAATTCTCAAATTTTATAAATTCAACTCTTTGAATTTATTCTCTCAAAATTTAATTATCATAAATTCAACTTTTTGAATTTACTATATAATATAAATTCAACTTCTTGAATTTATTCTCTCAACGGGAACAAACGATCCAGTACTTGTGTGACCCTCAATGGTTCAGGGATACAGCTAGCCGTGGGTTCACAACTCTTTGTGATTCAGGACATAATCTTTTATTCGGGCTTACCCCAGTTAGCCTCATCCTTTTCATCAACACTTTGATCAAGAATGTCAGAACTCATTTCTGATTGCACCCATCGGATCATGGTAAGAGCGTCTAGTAGCATCGCCCCATGATCCCCTAGGTATCGCTGATAGTGCCTGCAAGAACCAGTCGATTATGATTAACGTACATTACGGTCCCTTCATCTCATATATCCCGATCGAATCTGCAACCATTGGTTCATCGAGGGTTGCATATTAATTCGATAACTATGTGATAACTATAAATAGTGGCATCGCATGTACCGTTCGAGAACTCCTTCTCTAACGTACATCTCATACTCTGGCCAGAGATTCCATGCACTATAATTTCATCAGATCACATAGGATATCCACACCTGCAGGTGAGCGGTGAATCCCCGACTACAATGCACTGGCTCCTATATGTTTCGCAACTGTACCCAACCTCGCCACCTGATGACTCTCCTGGAGCCAGTAAACGAGTCAAAGCACAGCCCTAGCATATAGAGCCTCAGTGTTGTCCCGGGTTGTAAGGACTAATGGTGTACAATCATAACCACGGACTTATCCTCTCGATGAATGATAACCACTTGGAAAGTCCGAGGGAGGGTTGTTCGGTATAATCATCATATGACTACCCATCTGCATGTTTGGACATCTCTATGCCCTTACCAAGAAACGCAGTACACAACATCACAGATGCTAGTCTCGAGCTCAAGCGACCTTTATCCATGTTTCAGGCGGCTGAATCGACTAGGAACGAATTTAGATCATACAGTGTTTACAAATGAGTTTCAACATCGAATTACGATTCATTTGTATTAAAGTATAATCAAGGTCTTTATCTATGTTTGATATCATGGGTATACAGATAAAGAAATAACAAACCATGAAATAATGAATTATATTAAAATAAAGATTGTTCTTTACAACTGAGTCAATAAAATCCCTAGTCAACAGTTGACTTGCAGGGCATCTACTCTAACAATCTCCCACTTGCCCTAGAGCCAACTACCCATAAACTTTAATCCCATTGCTTCGCGATGCTTCTCAAACAATGGTCCTGGCAAGGGCTTCGTAAGTGGATCGGCAACGTTATCTGCAGAGGGGACTCTTTGGACTGATATGTCTCCCCTTCCCACAATCTCCCGGATGATGTGGAATTTCCTCAGTACATGTTTGGATCGCTGATGAGACCTTGGTTCCTTTGCTTGCGCAACGGCACCAGTGTTGTCGCAGTACACCGGGACTGGATCAACTCCGTTAGGAATAACGCCCAACTCTTGGACAAAATTCCTCATCCAAACTGCCTCTTTAGCTGCAGCAGATGCAGCAATGTACTCAGCTTCAGTGGTGGAATCCGCAACGGTGTCTTGCTTGGAACTTTTCCAAGATACAGCCGCACCATTAAGCATGAATACAAAACCAGAGGTCGATTTCGAATCATCTACATCACATTGGAAGCTAGAATCAGTGTAGCCTTCCAATTTTAATTCTCCACCCCCATAGACCATGAACAAGTTCTTAGTCCTTCTCAAGTACTTAAGAATATCTTTCACGGCCTTCCAATGCATTTGACCAGGGTTCGCCTGATATCTGCTTCTAACACTCAAAGCGTAAGCAACATCAGGACGTGTTGATATCATACCATACATGTTACTACCAATGGCTGACGCATATGGAATACGTGTCATCATCTCTATCTCTTCATCAGTTTTAGGACACATAACTTTAGATAGAGTAACACCATGACACAGTGGTAAGTATCCTCTCTTGGACTCTTCCATAGAGAATCTCTTCAGAATGGTATCGCTATCAGTGGCTTGGGTGAGTCCTAGCATCTTTTTTTTATCTATCTCTATAGATCTGTATTCCCAATACATACGATGCTTCACCCATGTCTTTCATGGAGAATTTACTTGCTAATCATACTTTAGTTGATTGCAGTAATCCTACATCATTCCCAATGAGTAGGATGTCATCAACATAAAGTATAAGGAATGTCACTGCACTCCCACTAACTTTGTTGTACACACATGGTTCCTCGGGATTCTTAGCAAAACCAAACTCTTTGATAGTGCTATCAAATCTGAGGTTCCAACTCCTTGACTCCTGCTTGAGACCATATATAGATCTCTGAAGTTTGCATACCTTATGCTCACTTCCTACTGATGTGTATCCCTCAGGTTGAGACATATAAATTTCTTCTTTGATGTCTCCATTGAGGAATGCAGTCTTTACATCCATTTGCCATATTTCATAGTCATACCATGCTGCTATGGCCAGTAGTATTCTAATGGACTTAAACATAGCAACTGGTGAAAAAGTTTCCTGATAGTCAATTCCTTGCCTTTGAGTATAACCTTTTGCAACCAGCCTTGCTTTGAAGGTCACTACCTTCCCATCCGCCCCAAGCTTTCTTTTGTAGATCCATTTGCATCCTATGGGAACGATTCCCTCAGGTTGATCCACTAATGTCCAGACTTGGTTTGAATACATTGAGTCCATTTCTGACTGCATGGCTTCAAGCCATTTGGATGAATCAGTATCAGATATTGCTTCCTTAAAGTTCATTGGATCACATCCAACACAAGACTCATTCTGGTCTTGTTCATGAAGAAGTGTATATCTTGCAGGTGGTCTAATAACCCTATCAGACCTTCTAGGAGCTTGGACTTCAACTACTGGTTGTTGGGAAATGGGTTCAACTTCTATAGTTGAGTTTCTTGAATTTCTTCAAGTTCTATCATCTTGCCTTTTCTATCTAATAGAAATTCCTTTTCCAAAAAGGTAGCATTTCTCGAAACTAATATCCAACAGAATTCTTTGGATATCCTACAAAGTAGCACAAAGTGAATCTGCTATCCAATTTGTCTCCCACTGTCTGCTTCACATAAGCAGGACATCCCCATATTTTTCATGTAAGAATACTTGGGAGTTTTTCCCATCCATATCTCATATGGTGTTTTATCTACTGCTTTAGTATGGACATCATACAACAACATCGCCGCAGTTTCAAGCGCAAAGCCCCAAAACGTTGTAGGCAATTCAGCGAATCCCATCATGGATCGAACCATGTCCATCAAGGTTCGATTACGGCGTTCAGAAACACCATTCAATTGTGGTGTTGCTGGTGGAGTCCACTGTGAGAGAATCTCATTCCCCTTTTTAGGTAACACAAAAAAATTCAACACTCAAGTATTCTCCACTTCGATCAGATCGAAGTTCTTTAATACTTCTTTCTAGCTGATTTTCTACTTCATATCTGAATTCTTTGAACTTTTCAAATGCTTCAGATTTGTGTTTCATCAAATAAACTTACCCATACCTCGAATGGTCATCAGTAAAGGTAATGAAGTAGGATTGCCCAAATTTTGTGCTAACACTTAGCGGGCCACAAACGTCTGTATGGTTCAAATCCAGTAGACCATGTGCACGTTCCACGTTCCCATCGAATGGAGTCTTGGTCATTTTTCTTTTAGACAGGACTCACAAGTAGGTACAGAATTTCTGTCTGACAAGTCAAACATGCCTTCTCCCACTAGCTTGTGCATCCTTCTTTGGAAAATGCGACCTAGTCTAGCGTTCCACATTTGTGCGGGATTTGGATCATCTAATTTTCCTTTGTTTGTTGTTGAAATCTTATTTACTTGGACATTCACTTATCATTTCCAAAACGTTTTTGGCCCAGATAATTTCTTATGTCCATTCTTCTTGCAGTGAAACGAATATGTTCTGACTTATCGGGCTTTGTGGGTCTTTTAAGTGTCCTTCGGAGTTTGCCTCTTACTGGATTTGTTTTTTTTCTTGTGTGGGGCAGAACATTTCTATCTCTTACCTTGTGGGCCATTTTTCGTCCTGACGAGAGGCCCATTAGAAAAACAACAATTTCCTGTTTTATGGTGATCTCATAAGTCATAAGCATATTGACTAGCACTTCAAGGCTATCATCTATCTTATTCAAATTGAAGTTCACCTGTAGAGGCCTAAAAATCCTTACTTGAAAATTTGCGGAAAATTTAAAATTTTTCTTTTAAAATAAATGGAGTGCCTCATTCATACCAAAAACTGATAAAATATTTAACGTTCAAAACAGCAGCGGAAGAAATTATTACTTGCCAAAATAACAAGTTAAAGTATTCAATAACTAATAAAATATTTGAGCATCAAAATGGCAAGTGCTGAAACTGAGGTCCTCGGGTGCCACTACTGCCGACTCGAGCTAGCTCACTGGTCCCCGCCCTCGATCCCGACATCATCAGTACCTACAACAATCAAGTCTAGTGAGTCTAAAGACTCAACATGCATATATCGTAAATAACGAGTAAATATAGTAAAATTGCATGGGAGTAAAATTTCATGTCATGAGGCATATCGTAAAATGTCGTGTCATGATTAATTATAATACGTGCATAGCTGAACTGAAAATCATAGTGAAACTGTTTGCTCCTTGGAGCCCTGTACTGAAATAGCATATAATAATTTTCTGTGAGATTATGGTCTACGCAAGTGGTCCCTGAACTGAACTGAACTGAGCTGACCGATACTGGTGACCGGACCGATACTGGGGATCGGATTTACGTCTGATCAGACTACTGCCACAGTACTGGGTGAAACAACTGAACTGACCGGTAACTGGTGACCGGGCCGATACTGGGGACCGGACTTAAGCATGATAGTAAAGTGACCACAAGCAATATCGCATAAATCTCAAAATTTGTATTTTTGCACGTAATATAATTAAATAACTGAATTAAATATCCTGTACCCATTTTACTGCTTGGATTGGATCGCTCCCAGGCTCGCTGCAACCTAAATATGCCATGAAAAATATGCAATAGATTTATGGGACCAAACTATACAATAACCTTAAAAAATGTGACAAATACGCCTACCGACTTCGTATTAAATCATGACTCCGAGCCAACCCGAACCAACACTGAACCATCATGTAGTCATGATTAAAATACGTCTAAAATGATCAAATAATGCTCCTAAAATGGTGAGGGCCGAAATCTAGGTGAATGGAGGCCAAAACATGAAACGCTCTTTCGAGAGTCAATTTGGCACATCGCACCGTAAATTCTCGTACGACCTCAAAAATGATCCGAATCACGAACGGCCAAAAAAATGACCTTCCTAACTCAATGAGGTACTGTCCAGTCCAAGGCCATAGGCTAAAAGCCAACCAAGAACACGAACGAACCACCGAACCGACGCAGCAAGTTGCTGTCCAGAAAATTCCAGCAGCTGCGCTTGGTTTCCTTACGTCGTTTTCAAGACTACCGGCCATTGGGGCTTGAACCACTGACCAGAGACTCTTATCAACATCCCAAGGAATGATTCGAATCATG
>NC_133309.1:6114395-6121260 GCF_012295235.1 Primulina huaijiensis
AATTGATGTTATCTAATAACTCGTTAGGAATCACATATTCCAGGACTACCACATTCTCAATAAGCCCAGTCATACGTACACCACGCTCAAGGGCCAAAGCCCCATCTTGCATACGTGTAGTCATGAGCTCCTTGAAAGTGGTGTGCATCATTGTATGAGTTTCATGCACCCTGCAACACTTGCAAGTGCATTCGAATGTCAGCAGCTGTAACGCTCTGACCCGATTTCATAAAATAACAGCGGAATTTAAAATTTTCTTTGAAAGGAGGAAGGATTTAAAATACATTTCAATATATAAACAAAAGTTAATACATGATCAATCAAATGAGGCAACAAAATACAAAAAATCATTTTTGTGATCATGTCAAAATACTTGCAAAATAGTCTTCTTCCTTCCCTCTCTTATGCATATGACCCCGGCTCCAGTCAAAGTCCCGGCTCGTCGCTCTTATCTGCATCACATGAAATAACTGAAATGAGTATAAAACTCAGCAAGTGGAACTCTTACATATCAATGAATACATATCATACTCTGTAAAACATGGCTTTGAAAACATTAAATACCATCAACTCTTAAACATGAATATCATAGCAATAATAACAATAACGATGGTATTTCTCTTTTCTCTGTTGGATTGATATCTATATAGTATCTCTGTCTCTGTGCCTCTATCCCATCGATATAAATCGATAACTCTGAGGGATATAAGCCTATGGTCGTTGATCAACTTATTGCATGCAATCTCTGACTATGTATCTATCAATCCAATAAAACATTTAAACTCTCTCTTGGACATTAAATCAAACACTTTGAATACTATCTTTTCTCTTGTATTCCCTTTGACATGGTTGAGACATAAAATGCCTCTATAATATACAACAAAGTGTAATAATACATAACATGAATCAAGTGAAGGGAATAGCACATTAAAACCATTGAAACACCATACATATATTAACATGTGAGCACAAGAAATGAAATTCCACTTACAACACTTGTAGCACTTGGTTTCTTAAACCTTGATGGTGATCCTACAATAATAAACCCAAAAAATAACCATCAACACCCAAATAATAACATTAAATGACCATTTATCACAATACATCTATCACACTTATCATTCCCTAACTCCACCATCTTCAATAACTCAAGAACAAGAAGAAAAACCACTTACCTTTGCCCCTTTTTTTCTAAAAAGATGAAGTTCCAACTCCGGATTGAAGATTAATTGCTTGATTGAAAGAAAGTATAAGAAGAAAATGAAGAACCCTATTTGGAAACGTTGGAGGAGAGAAAAAGAAGAGAAGGGAAATGAAGAAAATGAGAGTTTCAATCGGTTTTATGCCTTCATTCACCCAAAATACGCTTTTGTACTGAGCTGGCGCTCGGGCGGTCATAAATTACCGCTCGGGCGCAGACCATACTGTCCGGTACAAAATTTACAGAAACGGTGGCGCTCGGGCGGTCATAAATTACCTCTCGGGCCACAGTCGCCTCAAAGATCGCCTCCGAAACGCCTCTTCGCGACATAATTTGAAAAAGTGGTAAACATGAAAGTTGTAGCTCTATGTCTTGGCTTGCATCTCCAATTAGCCTCATGTCATTTGAATGTCGGAGGAAAAAGTTATGCTCATTCTCCCAACATGTGTCATTATAGGAACGACGATACGCGCGACACACTTCGGGGCGTTTTTGGCTTGTCTTCCACAATGATTTACAAAACTCAAAACATGAAAGTTACACCTCTATGTCTTATCTAGCCACTCCAATTGGCCTCATACCAATTGGCTCAATATACGAATTATCATGAATTTACTCGCAACGCCGCTACAATATAACTACGCATCATCTATAAACACAATACCATAAATCATAAATCTCAACTCTTAACATCAAAACTATACTTAAACTTAACCAAGGAGTCAATAAACATATTAAATCTTAAACCGTACCAATCACCAAGCTTGGATATTACAATCTCCCCTCCTTAGAGGAATTTCGTCCCCGAAATTGACGTCACTGCGCAAACAACTCAGGATGCTTTTCTTTCATCTCATCCTCTGGTTACCACGTGGCTTCTTCAATCAATGGATTCCTCCAAAGGACTTTAACAATGCAGATCTCTTTATTCCTTAATACTTTAACTTTGCGATCCAGAATCTGGACCGGAATCGCTTGGTACGTCAAATTCGGCGTCAAATCCAATGGCTCGTGGCGAAGAAAATGGAAAGGATTCGCAATATATTTCCTGAGCATGGAGACATGAAAAACATTATGAACTCTATCAAGATCTCGCGGTAAGGCTAACCTGTAAGCTCGATCACCAACTCTGTCCAATATCTCAAATGGACCAATAAATCTCGGACTCAACTTTCCCTGCTTGCCAAACCGCATCACACCTTTAAGAGGTGCCATCTTCAAGAACACATGATCGCCAACCTCAAATTGCAACGGCCTTCGCCTCACATCAGCATAGCTCTTCTGTCTGGACTGCGCTGTCTTCCTCCTCTCTCGAATAACAGCAACAACATCAGCTGTCTGTTGGACCAACTCTGGACCCAACATCTTTCTCTCACCAATCTCATCCCAATATAAGGGAGATCTACATTTTCTGCCATAAAGTGCTTCATAAGGTGCCATGCCAATCGTCGCTTGGTAACTGTTATTGTACGTGAACTCAACAAGAGGCAATTTGGAATCCCAACTACCAGGAAAGTCTATAGTACAAGCTCTGAGCATTTCCTCCAAAATCTGAATAACTCTCTCTGATTGACCATCGCTCTGAGGATGTTATGCTGTACTGAATGCTAACCGTGTACCCAAGGCGCTGTGCAAACTCTTCCAAAACTCTGAAGTAAATCTAGTGTCACGATCAGACACGATCGACACAGGAACACCATGAAGTCTAACAATCTCTGCTATGTACTCTTCAGCATATTGGTTCATGGAATACGTTGTCTAGACTGGGAGAAAATGAGCTGACTTGGTCAACCGATCAACGATAACCCAAATAGAGTTATAGCCTTTCTGCGTTCTGGGAAGACCAATCACGAAGTCCATCGTAATATGCTCCCATTTCCATTGAGGAATCGGCAATTATAGCAATGTCCCAGCAGGTCTCTTGTAATGCCCGAGATTTTTATCCTGTTAATCTGAGCCGATTTATTGATTCATTGATATGATTATAGATAGAGCACGTCGAATTCGGATTGGAGTTATTGAGTTGTAATTATGTGCAAAGATTTTGTGTGAGACCCGAAGGTCTCGCGCATATGCGCGGCTGGTGGGCGCGTATATGCGCGAGCTGTGTGATTCCAAAATGTGCCGAGACGAAGGTCTCGCGCATATGCGTGACAAGAGGCACGCATATGTGCGAGTTGTACAGAGTAGTGGGCGCATATGCGCCGAGAAGGGGCGCGCATATGCGCCAGTAGATTAAAATGTTAAGTGCCGAAACAGTAGGTCTCGCGCATATGCGCCGGTTGAGGTCGCGCATATGCGCGAGACGTGTTGAACAAAGAGTAAGCCATTTGCCCCTTACCATGCATGATATATATATCTTCACCCATTCATTCTGCATTCAGACTTGCAGAGGAAAGGAACCGAGGCTTCAAGAAATTCCCAAGTTCTTGCTATTAGATTGTTGATTTTGAAGAATCCAACCATCCGATTTTCGATCCGAGTTTAGATTCTTGTTCCTCTCCTTAAGAGCTATCAAAGGATGTAAGTTTCTTTACATTTCAGCATGGTTTGAAGTTTAGATGTTGGGGAAATTGTGATATGATTCCTATTATGTGTTGATATGATATTGGTAATCTTATATTCGATACCGGATCGAAGAAATGATATCGTATGCAATTTATATGAAATTCCAGCATGTATAGGGTGGGAGTTATGCAGATTTTGAGATCTTGATATATAGATTGTGATGGTTGTGAGTTGTGATATTGATTATGATTTGTGATTTAGTATCGATTGTTGTTGAGTTGATCGGTATCGCAAGATTACGCCGTTATGCCGTCGAATTGTATCGATATTTGATATTGAACCGTACTAGTATTGGTTGGAGTTGGAGATTGATCTTGTGATATTTGACATTGCCATTTCAGATTCAGATTGACAGAGTTGATATTCCGGCTTCGAGACTTCAATTTATTTCACGACAAGAAAGGTATAATTCATGTGAACACGGGAAGACATGACTCGATTCAGACTGGATACGAGTTTCCCAAAATCACATACTAGATTCTTAATTATGTTTGATTATGATTATGTCTTGTTTATAGATTTATATTCAAGCATTTGAGATAGGAGTCATTGACAGATTGTCAAACTAGACGTTCGGTGTATCGACGCATAGGAGCAGATCATCTCCGATTGTAGACATTCGATACAGATATGACCGAAGTCTAGGAATAAGACGTACCGCCACCCCGATTGGGAGAGTAGGTGGGAGACTTGTTACGTCTTATTCACACCGGGATCCCTAGACTTAGATATGAGTCGAGTCAAAGAATAAGAGTTGAAGAGTTTTATCTGTATTCACTAGTGTGTCATAATTACTGATTTATGTGTTATGATTTTGTATTTACTTGCATGACATGCATGTATACATGTTTTATACTGGGATTTGTTCTCACCGGAGTATCCGGCTGTTGTTGTGTCTGTATGTGTGCATGACAACAGGTGGGACAGGATCGGGGTCACGCAGAGGATGAGAGATCGAGATAGCGTGGAGATTACGGGCGTAGAAGATTACTAGTGGTTTCTTACTAGACATGTACTGAATTTCTAAACACTAGTCTGTTAATTGTATCCGAATATGTGAAGGTTAATTGTAGTTGAATAAGATGACAGTATTTTATATAATGTCTTGTGCTTGTTTATATACATTTGAATAAATGTTAAAAGCAAAATTTTGACCCACATTTTCTAGCAAAGATCCAATTAATCCCAAAAGATAATCGAGTTAGAGCCCGGGTCCCCACAACAGGTGGTATCAGAGCAGTAGGTTCTGTATAGACTGAGATAGAAGAGAGTGAGCGGGGTAGATCGAGTCGTCTTCCTTGCTTATATCATGCTAGCACACGTCATGATTTATTGCTTTCACTATTATCTGTTGTATTGTTATCTGAGTTGATTTCAGCATCTAATTGCAAAGACTGAATCAGAACCGATTCTGGATCAGAGGTATATGATCAGAGGAGGGCTGAGACAGACTGTATAGATTGTGTACTAATCCGTTTGATAATTAGATATGCCTCCTCGAAGAATACCACAACCAGCCGCAGGTCAAGTGCCAGAACAGGGTAGTACGTCAGGTACTCAGATGGACGTTACTGCAACACCGATGGAGACTTTATTGAAGAGGTTTCAGTCATTTCATCCTCCGACCTTGAAGGGTACTGAGACTGCAGTGGATTGTGAGAGTTGGCTAGACGATATAGAGATGCTGTTTGAATCTCTTGCCTATACAGATGAAAGAAGAGTGAAATTAATAGGGCATCAGTTGCAAGAAGTGGCGAAGAGTTGGTGGCTTACCACGAAAAGAGCATTGGAGCATCGAGGTATCGATATTACTTGGAAGGTATTTAAAGATGAGTTTTATCAACGTTTCTTTCCAGTGTCGTATCGAAAAGACAAAGGGGCAGAATTTGCAAACTTACGACAGGGGCAGTGGAACATTGAAGAATATGTTGCCAAGTTTTCTTCCTTGCTCCGATTTGCGCCACATGTAGCAGGAAGTGATGAAGCGGTCGCTGATCAGTTCATCAATGGCTTAAACCCTGACGTCTTTACTTTGGTGAACACGGGACGACCCAACACTTTTTCTGATGCACTGAACAGAGCGAAAGGAGCCGAGGCTGGATTGATTCGACAGCGAGGAGCTTCATATAGTGCTCAGAGTCAGAGACCGCCACAGCCCGCCGCCCAGTTTCCACCACCTCCTCCTCGATTTGATAGTGGAAGCAGTAGTAGTGGCAAGAAAGATTTTTTGAAAGCGAGAGGTAGACAGTTTAAGAGATCAGGGAGCAGTTCGTCGAGCTCCAGTGGGTCACGACAGAGAGGTCCTGGCCAGAGTTTAGAGTATACAGGTGTTTATTGCAGTTCTTGTGGAGGCAGACATGCGACAGAGCAGTGTCAAGGTGTGACGGGCCGATGTAATATCTGTAGACAGCAGGGACACTTTGCCAGGGTCTGTCCACAGAGAGGGGCACAGCAAACTCAGAGTGTAGGAGCGTCTGGCTCAGTAGCTCAGCCTGAGAGGCAAGCTTCATCTGTTCACTCCTTTCAGCCGCCACCTGCACAGACCCAATCCCGAGCCAGAGGTGGCCAGACAGTGAGCCAACCTCCCAGACAGCAGGCTCGAGTATTTGCACTGACAGAAGAGCAGGCCCAAGATGCGCCAGATGATGTGATTGCAGGTAACTGTTTTCTTTGCGGTTATCCTGCTTATGTGTTGATAGACACCGGTGCATCTCATACTTTTATATCTGAGCGTTTTTCGTTGATGCATGCTTTACCTGTCGAGTCCTTGTCTGCTGTAGTGTCTATTTCTTCTCCGTTGGGAAGTGGTCTTGTATCTGTGACTTCAGTTAGGCATTGTATACTACAGTTTGAGGGTCACGAGATTGATTTAGATTGCATTGTGCTTGGTTTAGCTGATTTTGATTGTATTGTCGGTATCGATATGTTAACCAAGTACAGAGCCACTGTAGATTGTTTCCAGAAGATTGTTAGATTCAGACCAGAGATGGCTAACGAATGGAAATTCTACGGTAAGGGTTCCAGATCTCGGATTCCCTTAGTATCTGCTCCGACTATGAGTAGATTGTTACAGAAAGGAGCAGAGGGGTTCCTTGT
>NC_133309.1:6124712-6125808 GCF_012295235.1 Primulina huaijiensis
GAGAAGGGGCGCGCATATGCGCCAGTAGATTAAAATGTTAAGTGCCGAGACAGTAGGTCTCGCGCATATGCGCCGGTTGAGGTCGCGCATATGCGCGAGACGTGTTGAACAAAGAATAAGCCATTTGCCCCTTACCATGCATGATATATATATCTTCACCCATTCATTCTGCATTCAGACTTGCAGAGGAAAGGAACCGAGGCTTCAAGAAATTCCCAAGTTCTTGCTATTAGATTGTTGATTTTGAAGAATCCAACCATCCGATTTTCGATCCGAGTTTAGATTCTTGTTCCTCTCCTTAAGAGCTATCAAAGGATGTAAGTTTCTTTACATTTCAGCATGGTTTGAAGTTTAGATGTTGGGGAAATTGTGATATGATTCCTATTATGTGTTGATATGATAGTGGTAATCTTATATTCGATACCGGATCGAAGAAATGATATCGTATGCAATTTATATGAAATTCCAGCATGTATAGGGTGGAAGTTATGCAGATTTTGAGATCTTGATATATAGATTGTGATGGTTGTGAGTTGTGATATTGATTATGATTTGTGATTTAGTATCGATTGTTGTTGAGTTGATCGGTATCGCAAGATTACGCCGTTATGCCGTCGAATTGTATCGAGATTTGATATTGAACCGTACTAATATTGGTTGGAGTTGGAGATTGATCTTGTGATATTTGACATTGCCATTTCAGATTCAGATTGACAGAGTTGATATTCCGGCTTCGAGACTTCAATTTATTTCACGACAAGAAATGTATAATTCATGAGAACACGGGAAGACATGACTCGATTCAGACTGGATACGAGTTTCCCAAAATCACATACTAGATTCTTAATTATGTTTGATTATGATTATGTCTTGTTTATAGATTTATATTCAAGCATTTGAGATAGGAGTCATTGATAGATTGTCAAACTATACGTTAGGTGTATCGACGCATAGGAGCAGATCATCTCCGATTGTAGACATTCGATACAGATATGACCGAAGTCTAGGAATAAGACGTACCGCCACCCCGATTGGGAGAGTAGGTGGGAGACTTGTTACGTCTTATTCACACCGGGATCCCTAGACTTAGATATGA
>NC_133309.1:6126717-6165499 GCF_012295235.1 Primulina huaijiensis
AAACAACAAAGTCCTCTGAACCACTGGGCAATGCAAGTACCGGAGCTGTCGTCAACTTATCTTTCAACTCCTGGAATCCTCTTTGGCATTCATTGGACCACTCAAACTTCACAGTCTTCCTCGTCAAATTGGTTAATGGCAGGGCAATTTTGGAAAAATCTGAAATAAATCGACGATAATAACCCGCCAAACCAAGAAAACTGCGTACCTCTGATACAGTGGTAGGGATAGGCCACTTCTGTATCGCCTCTATTTTCGCTGGATCAACAGCTAACCCATCCTTCGAGACAACATGGCCTAAGAAAGAAATCTGCTCTAACCAGAACTCATATTTCTTCAACTTAGCATACAACCTCTTCTCCCTCAACAATTGAAGAACAACTCTGAGGTGCTCTGCATGAAGCTCTCTAGTCTTGGAATAAATCAATATATCATCGATGAAAACAATGACAAAGCTATTCAAATACGGCTTGAACACCAGGTTCATAAGATCCATAAAGACTGAAGGAGCATTAGTTAGACCAAACGACATCACAAGAAATTCGTAATGCCCATACCTGGTCCGAAACGCCGTCTTAGGGATATCAGACTCCCTAACTTTCAACTGATAATAGCCAGATCGTAGATCAATCTTCGAAAACATCGTCGCCCCCTGCAGTTGGTCAAAAAGGTCATCAATCCGTGGCAACGGATATTTTTTCTTTATCTTCACTTTGTTGATTTCTCTATAATCAATGCACAGCCGCAAAGACCCATCTTGCTTCTTAACAAAAAGAACCGGAGCGCCCCAAGGCGAAGAACTCGGCCGAATAAAACCCTTATCTAATAGATCATGCAACTGCGTCTTCAACTCCTTCATCTCTGTAGGGGCCATTCTGTATGGAGCCTTAGAAATAGGAACCGTACCTGGGACTAAATCAATCACAAACTCAACATCTCTGTCCGACGGTAAACCAGGCACATCATTCTCAAATACATCAGGGAACTCTCTCACAACATCAATATCATCAAGATTCAACTTCAAAATTCTATCCATCTCCACAATCGAACCCAAAAACTCATCACAACCTCTAACCAACAACTTCTTAGCCTCAAGACACGAAATAAAAGGAAGGACCAGCGAAGTACCTGCACTGGCAAGCATACCTTCCTTATTTCCATCATCTACAAATTTCACCGTCTTAGCAACGCAATCAATCACTGCACGGTAAGTTGATAGCCAATCCATGCCAAGTATAATATCAAACGCAACCATCGGAATAACAATCAAATCGGCATAAACCACTCGCCCATCGATTTGAACAGAACAAGCATACACAATAGACGTCGGGCACAACACATCTCCCGAAGGCAATACAACATTAAACTGGAGGGGAAGAATAGAAGGAACTAAACCCAAAGATCTCAAAAATAGTTCTGACATAAAAGAATGAGTAGCACCTGTATCAATCAATGTCGTAGCTACTCTGCCTGAAATTAAGATAGTGCTAGAGATCACAGAAGAATCAGGGTTTATACCTTCCTTCGTCATGGTGAAGATGCGACCCTGCACCTTCTCTTTACTCGATCCTCTCGGACAGTCCTTAGCAATATGGCCTGCAGTACCACATCGATAGCAAGTGTGAGTACCAAATCTGCACTCTCCCCTATGATGCCTACTACACTTGGGACACAATGGCTTCTCTGGATCAGATGGAACTGTCGGTGCTTTAGAACTCGGCTCTATCTTGCCTTTCCCTTTAAAATGGTCCTTTTCTCTTTGGCTCGAACCTTGACCTCTTTGAGCAACAAACTGCTGCCTCGTCTATCTCTCTCTGGCAATGTCTTTCTCATCTTGCTCGGCTAACAAAGCCTTAGCCACAATCTCTTTAAATGTCACAGCCTTAGACATATTGATGTCCCTCCTGATCTCTGCTCGAAGGCCTCTAATGAAATGAGCATCCTTGTCTGTCATTGGAGGCAATATATGGGGCAAACAGACAGCCCTCCTCGAAATTCTATAATATACTCATCAACATTCATATGTCCTTGACGAAGCTCTAGAAATTCAGTTACCTTCCTAGCTCGAAGTGCATCAGGGAAGTACTAGTCATAGAAAAGATCCGTGAACTCTTGCCACTTCATTGCCGGAACATTAATACTTACCTTGGTAGCATTCCACCAAATACGTGCAGCTTTGACTAACATGAACACTGCACATCCAACTCTGTCTTTGTCTTCATACTTGAGATGATCAAATATCGCCTCAAGAGCTTTGACCCACTCTACAGCCACCAATGGATCAGTGCCTCCTGCAAATTCCGGCGGATCCATCCTCTTGAAAGCAGAAAATACCCCATCGGTTCCAACTGCTTGAACCACTGGGCTTCTTCTTTGTCCTCTACCTTGGCCTGTACCTTGCATACGGAGCAACTGCTGGATCTGCTCACTATGGACCTTGGCTTGCTCTTTTAGTAACTTGCCGAACTCATCGACAACTCTAGAGGAAGAACTATCCTCACCCTCTGAAGCCTCTCTTAGGAGGCATACTCCTACAATGTGCTCACATAATACATATCAATAGATAACAATGAATAGATGTAGAAGAAGACATACCCGGACTGTTGAAAGTAGACGAAGTCATATGCATTGGTCCGAAGAACGGGGCTCTGATACCAATAAATGTAACGCTCTGACCCGATTTCATAAAATAACAGCGGAATTTAAAATTTTCTTTGAAGGGAGGAAGGATTTAAAATACATTTCAATATATAAACAAAAGTTAATACATGATCAATCAAATGAGGCAACAAAATACAAAACATCATTTTTGTGATCATGTCAAAATACTTGCAAAATAGTCTTCTTCCTTCCCTCTCTTATGCATATGACCCCGGCTCCAATCAACGTCCCGGCCCGTCACTCTTATCTGCATCACATGAATAACTGAAATGAGTATGAAACTCAGCAAGTGGAACTCTTACATAGCAATGTACATATACCATACTCTGTAAAACGTGGCTTTGAAAACATTAAATACCATCAACTCTGAAACATGAATATCATAGAATGAATAACAATAACGATGGTATTTCTCTTTTCTCTGTTGGATTGATATCTATATAGTATCTCTGTCTCTGTGCCTCTATCCCATCGATATGAATCGATAACTCTGAGGGATATAAGCCTATGGTCGTTGATCAACTTATTGCATGCAATCTCTGACTATGTATCTATCAATCCAATAAAACATTTAAACTCTCTCTTGGACATTAAATCAAACACTTTGAATACTATCTTTTCTCTTGTATTCCCTTTGACATGGTTGAGACATAAAATGCCTCTATAATATACAACAAAGGGTAATAATACATAATGAATCAAGTGAAGGGAATAGCACGTTAAAACCATTGGAACACCATACATATATTATCATGTGAGCACAAGAAATGAAATTCCACTTACAACACTTGTAGCACTTGGTTTCTTAAACCTTGATGGGATCCTACAATAATAAACCCAAAAACTAACCATCAACACCCAAATAATAACATTAAATGACCATTTATCACAATACATCTATCACGCTTATCATCCCCTCCACCATCTTCAATAACTCAAGAACAAGAAGAAAAACCACTTACCTTTGCCCCTTTTTCTAAAAAGATGAAGTTTCAACTCTGGATTGAAGATTAATTGCTTGATTGAAAGAAATTATAAGAAGAAAATGAAGAACCCTACTTGGAAACGTTGGAGGAGAGAAAAAGAAGAGAAGGGAAATGAAGAAAATGGGAGTTTCAATCGGTTTTATGCCTTAATTCACCCAAAACACGCTTTCGTACTGAGCTGGCGCTCGGGCGGTCATAAATTCCCGCTCGGGCGCAGACCATACTGTCCGGTACAAAATTTACAGAACCGGTGGCGCTCGGGCGGTCATAAATTACCTCTCGGGCGCCGCTCTGCGCACAGCCACCTCAAAGATCGCCTCCGAAACGCCTCTGTCCGACATAATTTGAAAAAGTGGTAAACATGAAAGTTGTAGCTCTATGTCTTGGCTTGCATCTCCAATTAGCCTCATGTCATTTGAATGTCTGAGGAAAAAGTTTTGCTCATTCTCCCAACATGTGTCATTATAGGAACGACGATACGCGCGACACACTTCGGGGCGTTTTTTGCTTGTCTTCCACAATGATTTAAACAAAACTCAAAACATGAAAGTTACATCTCTATGTCTTATCTAGCCACTCCAATTGGCCTCATACCAATTGGCTCAACATACGAATTATCATGAATTTACTCGCAACGCCGCTACAAGATAACTACGCATCATCTATAAACACAATACCATAAATCATAAATCTCAACTCTTAACATCAAAACTATACTTAAACTTAACCAAGGAGTCAATAAACATATTAAATCTTAAACCGTACCAATCACCAAGCTTGGATATTACAGCAGCATTCAAAATTTCCTCAAACTGTCCCTACAGTTCTTTTGACATAAAAGCAAGCATGTTACACTTTACCTTGCATACTATGGTCCTAACATCTTACATGCTTTGTCAGTTCAGCAGGACTGACATTAGTGTGTATGTCATTTTCCCCGAATTCAGAACAATTTCCCAACCAGTCTTGAAAATTAGATTCGGTTAGCTTGTTAATAACAGAATTGTATTACGTGACGAAATCGAAAATATACTGATATGGAAAAAGAATAATGGTTGCTGATTATTTTAAAATAATTTTAAGATATAAAATATGGATTTTTTTTTTATAAATTCCCTCCCACTATTTTGACATTTCCACCGCCCTCTGATGAAGGGAGAAATCGTATTTCTTTAATGGGCACGTAGAGTCCAATTAGCCAATTATAATCCCGAATAATATCAGCCAATTATAATTTCTAAAAGGTAGAATCCAATTACATCCCTATGCAACCTCCGCGTGTTTTGCCTCACGTTTAATAAGGACCCAATAATATGACACCGTTTATTTTCACGTGTCAAACCGACCCATCAATATTGAACTGTAGTAGACGGTCGCCATGAGTTCCCTCAATAATATGAGCCGAAGTCATGGGAGTTCTACTCAATTCACATCATATGTCCGGTGGAAGTCGCAGCTTTCCGGCGTCCAGGCCTCCCCAATATTATGAGCCAGACACTGTCCGCGGGTAGCGATCAACATGCAACCACGGTTGATGGAAGGCAAGGAAAAATTAAACTCTTTTAATTTTTACTTTTTCGGTTTGATATAAATTTTGAATCATATTCAAAATGAGGGATTTTAATTTTAAAATTGTCTCATCATTTTAATTTAAAATCGTGTGCCATGAGTTTGTCGGATTCATGCAACTATATTATTTAATAATATACATACATGCATACTACTATATATCGCATATATCATAATATGACATTCAACAATAAATAAGGATGATCGATCACCAACACTATTAGATCCATGTGAGCCAGACATGGATCCAAGTCCAAAACCTAGGTGAATGCAGGGATGCAAATGCAACTATTAGAAGTGCTACCAATATTTTACATGTCTTCATCTTGAGCATCGGGTCCACCATCTTCCAGTCTTAATCTCCCACTATTTCTAATAATTACTTTCAAATAGCCATGGCACATAAGGGATACATCTCATGGGGTGGGAACGGGCCATAAACCAGGCCCACTTTAATAATATCAAATATTATTAAAATGAATAAAAACAGTAAAATATCCTAACATACACCTAACACATTGGTCAAGGCTCTCGATCATCCTTCATGCAATTAATATCAAATATTAACATCAATTAATTAAACAAATTTAATTAACTGATAAATCATATATCTAATAATGTTATCACTAACCACCACAATTATTAAAGAATTTAATAAATTAAATAAACACCTTTATTAAATTTCTAATTAAATCAATAATAATTGATTTCTTGTAAAACTCATTTTTACCATAAATAATTAAAATCATATTCTAATTATTTATTTTACAAGAAAATTATTAATTTTTCTAAATTAATTTTCAAAAAAAAAAATTGAACCAATTTTCAAAAAAATTAATTTTTCCCAAAAATTTGAAAATCAAAAAATTGCACCCTAGGCCCAAACAATTCAAGCCCATCATCCAGCACGCTTCCCGAACGTTTCGGACGCTCCGCACAGCGCGCGCGCAGCCGCTACGTGCTGCCCGGAACAGTTCCGGGCAGCCCTTTTTTTTAATTTTTGGAAAAAAAACTTTTTATTGTGCATCAATTTTCTGAAAAATTTTCTTGTGTGGTTAGAAATAAATTATTCAATATCTTTAAAACCATACGATTTAGAAAAACCTTGGCTGTGATACCACTGTTGGATCTCGGTTTTCTACGCGCCCAATCGCAGCGGAAGTTTTAAAATTTTTATTTTATTTTGACAATCAAAATATATTTGATTTGGACGCTCGTATGGTTTTAATAAATAAACATTCATAGGATGTTTAGTAATATACTTTTAATGAAATTTTCACTTGGCTCCAACTACACCGGTATTAACGGACGTAGCTCTTGTTGTAAATCCCTACGAACGTTCTTCGATCTCCTAATTCGGTACACGACTGGAATACTTGTTCCTCTTATAATTTGCACTAGAAAATTATAAGATGTTTTTGCGTAGAGATTGAAATTTGAGAGGCGGCTCAAACTATTCTCTAAGGAGAAGTGGCCGAATTATGGAGTGCTTGGGAGAGGAGATTTCGAAAATCTCTTGTGGTGGTGGCTAGGGTTATGTCATGTTAACTCATATTTATAATTAACCATGACCTAATTATCATAGTATAATAATTTTGTCCTTTAATTAACATTAATGGGCTTAATTAATTAATTGGATTAGTCACACTAATTTAATCAATTAATCAAGGTCCATTAACAACTTTGATTATTTAATATGTTGAACTTGTACTCTTACAAGCCCATTAAACATATTACCCACCATATTTAATTTATTAATTAATAAGCTCAACCTTTGAGTTTAATAAATTAAATCATTTATAAATTCAACATTTGAATTTATTATTCAAATTATAAATTCAACTCCTTGAATTTATATCACCTCCAAAATTTAATATCTAATAAACTCAAAATTTTGAGTTTAATAAATTAAATTCTCAAATTTTATAAATTCAACTCTTTGAATTTATATCACCTCCAAAATTTAATATCTAATAAACTCAACATTTTGAGTTTAATAAATTAAATTATCAAATTTTATAAATTTAACTCTTTGAATTTATTCTCTCAAAATTTAATTATCATAAATTCAACTTCTTGAATTTATTCTCTCAACGGGAACAAACGATCCAGTACTTATGTGACCCTCAATGGTTCAGGGATACAGCTAGCCGTGGGTTCACAACTCTTTGTGATTCAGGACATAATCTTTTATTCGGGCTTACCCTAGTTAGCCCCATTCTTTTCATCAACACTTTGATCAAGAATGTCAGAACTCATTTCTGATTGCCCCCATCGGATCATGGTAAGAGCGTCTAGTAGCATCGCCCCATGCTCCCCTAGGTATCGCTGATAGTGTCTGCAAGAACTAGTCGATTATGATTAACGTACATGACGGTCCCTTCATCTCATATATCCCGATCGAATCTGCAACCATTGGTTCATCGAGGGGTGCATATTAATTCGATAACTATGTGACACATATAATAGTGGCATCGCGTGTACTATTGGAGAACTCCTTCTCCAACGTACATCTCATACTCTGGACAGAGATTCCACGCACTATTATTTCATCAGATCACATAGGATAACCACACCCGCAGGTGAGCGGTGAATCCCCTACTACAATGTACTGGCTCCTATATATTTCGCAATTGTACCCAACCTCGCCACCTGATGACTCTCCTGGAGCCGGTAAACGAGTCAAAGTACAGCCCTAGCATATAGAGTCTTAGTGTTGTCCTGGGTTGTAAGGACTAATGGTGCACAATCATAACCACGGACTTATCCTCTCGATGAATGATAACCACTTGGAAAGTCCGAGGGAGGGTTGTTCGGTATAATCATCATATGACTACCCATCTGCATGTTTGGACATCTCTATGCCCTTACCAAGAAACGCAGTACACAACATCACAGATGCTAGTCTCGAGCTCAAGCGACCTTTATCCCTGTTTTAGGCGGCTGAATCGACTAGGAACGAATTTAGATCATACAGTGTTTACAAACGAGTTTCAACATCGAATTACGATTTATTTGTATTAAAGTATAATCAAGGTCTTTATCTATGTTTGATAACATGGGTATACAGATAAAGAAATAACAAACCATGAAATAATGAATTATATTAAAATAAAGATTGTTAATTACAACTGAGTAAATAAAATCCCTAGCCAACAGTTGGCTTGCAGGGCATCTACTATAACAGTTCATGGTTTAGTTGGCAAGATAAAGCGCTGGAACCAGAAAAACACAGCTGCGCAGGATGGGGCGCATGTTAGGGGCTGTAGTTGGTTGCTGGTGCGGTTCAGTGTATGGGCTGTTTAGGGGCTCTTGGCTATGGTTTAGGCAGTCTCTAATGGTTCAAGGGTGAGCCTAGATAGGGTGGTTCATGGGCTGGTTGGCTGGGTAGACGGCTGGAACTAGAAAAGCACAGCTGCACAGGATTGGAGTGCATGTAGAGGCTGTGAGTGTTGGATCTTGCTGTTCAGCGTATGGCTTGTCCAAGGCTCTTGGCTACGGTTTGGAACATGTATTAGGGTCCTAGGATGAGCCTAGTTGTGGTCGTTCATGGGCTAGAGTGACAGCAAGAAGGCTGGAACCAGAAACTCGAAAGTTGCACAGAATTGGCCTCACAAGAGGGGCTGTAAAGTTTCTGATTTTTTTTGGGGCTTAGGCGCTGGTCGTGAGTAAAAAGTTGCTTAACCATGGTCTTATGTTATGTCTAAAGGTCGAGTATAGGGCTTGGTTCAGGTTCGATTCGAGTCGGTTTAAGCGTGAAGTCGTTAGAAGCGCATAACAGTCGTAGTGCGTTTCCTTGGGACAACTTGTTTTCTATGGATCGTAGGTTGTTGTAAGTTGGTTAGATCTTTGTTTGGGAATATTTTAGGCTTTTTTACAGTAGGTTAGAGTGTTGGATAATTATGGTTTGAGTCTCGAGTCGTTCGGTAAGTCGTAGGCTATTTTAATTAATTCGGGAATCGCATGGGTACGTTTGGGTTTTTGTGCTAATTTTAGTTATCTAAATTCTAAGGCTATGGCAGCTTGTCCATGGTGTTCCAACGAAGTCCACGATGTTTGTAAATATGTATCACGTGCAAAATAATTATTTTTGAGCTATGCGATTTGTCTTGTGGCCAAATTATGTTACGGGATTGGAAAGCGGTAAAGTATGACCGGGGACCTCTCCAACCGGTAAAGTATGACCGGGGATTTATGTATGTGGGAGTGGACATCAAGTCGAAAGGCTGTGGTGATCCCTGCCGGCCCAGTACTATGGTTTAGTTTCATCAAACGATTTATGTGTATGAGTCACTTGCATTGAACAGAACTCTATGCAAAATTATTTACGTATATGATTATGCATAACAAGTATGAAAATATGATTTTATGATTTTTATAGAATTGTTTATGCAGGGAAGTCACGTTATACATATTTATGCCTATAATATTTTATGTACAAGCTAAGTTTAAATTGCATGGATTTTTATTACGTATTATTCGTTATTCACGGTTTATGTATGCTGAGTCATTAGACTCACTAGACTTGATCGATGCAGATGATGTAGTTGAGCAGACAGGAGGCGGTGACCAGTGAGCAGGCTCGGGCAAGTGGCAGTGCAAACTTGAGGACCTTTTAGTTTAAATTATATTATTAAGCACATTATTTACTCTGACTTTTGATTTAGTATGATTGGTAATAAGCAAATTAAATTTATAATTTTGTTAGACTATTTTTAAATTAAATTAGTATATTTTTGGATTNTTTAGCACAACTGATCTAGTTAAAGATCAAATAAACAACAAACAGTTTGTGCTTATAAGCTCNTTTTAGTATGAGTGGTGACCGTTAAGTTATTTTAAGAGCTATACTTTTAATAAATCATTTAATAAGAAAATTTTAAATTTTTCCGCAAATGTTAAAGTATTAGTATTTTAAGATACGGTTCGTCAGAGATTAGACGTGTGTTTCTCAACTGCATTTCTCACCTATTTATAGGCTTTTATTCAATGGTAACATTAAATATAATTTGAATCTTTATATCTGTTGAATGCCACATCAAAATTCCTCTTACAATCGTACACTGTAAGCTCTGAAATGCGGCGTTCCACTATGAGTTGCAGTCTGCTTTGTACTGTTGTCGGTTGGGTTTCTTTTTCTCCAACTGATGACGTGTACAGCTGAATGATAAGTGGATAAGCAATCGCTAGTAAGCTCATGACTGAATATATCAGCTGATCAGTTTCCAACTGATCAGTCAGCTGACTTCGTAAGTTCAGTTCATCTGGTTTCAGTTGCCTTTGATAAACTACGCATTAATCTTCAGTTAGGTAACTGTCAGTTGATTTATGTAGTTCACTTACTTGATCAGTTTAGTCCAATTAAACACTTAGTTTGTCAAACAACCGAAATTAAGTTTCCAACACATTTTTACTTCATGAATATCGTCATCAATGGCAACTCAATATTACATTTAAACTATATATTTTGAAATAAAAAAATTAATTGAATTTTAGTATTTAGGGAGTAAAATCAAATATTGGCAGACTCGAAATATGTACTCTTTGTACCAATTTAAGTATCACATTTTAACTTTACAAATGATACATCAAAACTCACACAATATTACTTGAAACTATTTTTTTAAATTGCAAAATAATCAAAAGTAAGTCTTAAAAAGGGTAAAATCTAGTATATGTGAGATCAAATTAGGTACCACGTTTTTAATTCACAAATCTCATCATCAAAGGCCACTCAATGTTAGCTTCAAACTATATATTTTGACATCCTCAAATAATTGAATTTGTGTATTTAAAAGGTAAAATCAAGTATTTGTAGACTCGAATTATGTCTTATTTGTATTAATTTAGGTATCACATTTTTGCTTCAAAAATGTTATCATAAGTGCCACTCAATATTAACTTCAAACTATATTTTGACATTCTCAAATAATTGGATATGAGTATTTATGGAGTAAAATCAAGTATTTGTAGATTTTAATCAGATACTCTTTATACCAATACCATCAAAAGTCAATTAATATCACTTGAAACTCAAGTATTTTTTTACTGATTTGAAGTATTCAAATGACCAAATCAAATATCTGGAACCCCAAAATAGGTACGTTATCGGCCAAAATAAGTACTTTTTCTAATTCCATGATGAGTGAGAAAATGTGTTTTTTCAAAAATTAGATGTCATAAATAAGTCATCTTAGCACATTTTTAATGAAAAGACCAACAATGACTGAATTTATGGTGATCGTTCGAAAACTAGTATGTTCTTACACATTTGGAGTATTCAA
Source organism: Primulina huaijiensis (assembly GCF_012295235.1). Lineage (NCBI taxonomy): Eukaryota > Viridiplantae > Streptophyta > Magnoliopsida > Lamiales > Gesneriaceae > Primulina > Primulina huaijiensis. Next base: position 6,138,218 of record NC_133309.1, read on the forward strand.
AGAGCCAAATCAAGCATCTAAACTCCAAAATAGATACTTCGTTGGTCAAAATAGATACTTAATGTTATTTCATCATGGGTGATGAAATATATTTTTTAAAAAATAAATGACATGAATAAGTCATCGTAATGCATTTTTCATGAAAAGACCAACAATGACTGAATTTATAGCGATTACTCGAAAATATATTATTTTATTATATATTTGGAGTATTCAAAAAAGCGAAATCAAATATCTGAAACCCCATACTAAGTATTAATTTGGTAGATGGAGAAGACAAAATTATTTTGGTGGAGAAAATTATATATTTATTTAAATTATAAAGTGACAAAATTGTAAATTTGTCTCAATAGAAGTTAAAAGTAAATTTATAGAGTCGGGTATTGATTTATAAAAAAATTTGGTTGTACTGAATTTTAGATAAAAGATACACAGAAATAAATTTTTTCAAATTTACCCCTAAAAAATTTCGATTTTAGATTCTTAATTTAAATTTATATTTTATATGGTTGTAAATTCATCTTTTGAATGGAATCCAATGAACTCCCGATTATCAAATTTCTCCACCGGCCGCAGCTAGTACGCCCACGCCCAATTCACTTGAAATTTTCTTGGAGATTGTTGAAATTGAGGGTGGACCTCTATATGGACGGCGGTGGGATAGATTCCGACGGCCGTGAATTCAAGAATGCACAGGAAATGTGGCGTGAAGAGGTGGGAGAAGCAGATCCTCTGAAGAAATCCCAGTGGTACTCCCAAGGCGTCGGCTATTGGCAAGTATGGAGCCCCAAATTTTTTTTAATCAAATTTTATTGATTTCTACTTGTATTTATTTGGTGATTGTCTTGGTCGGTCGGGGAGGAACAGGGTGTGGAGGCAACAATGGATGGAGTGATGGGAGGCTATGCGAATATCAACGAAGCTGATATTGTGGCCAGTGAGGCGTTCTTGAACACGATTTTGAGTGAAAGATTTCCTAATGCTGGCAGAGGCCTAAATCTCGTTGCTCTTGGTAACCTTCATCGTCCTAAAACCCGCTTAGAGATTTGTAAATACTTGTATTTTTATTACATCTGTCTTCAACAAACATCGTTTCACCAAAATTTAGTCGAAGAAAACGCTCACCATTTATCTATTGAATAAATGCTTCGAGGTTTCTGCTTTGAAGCTCTGTTTTCGTGGAAAACCAAGTGTGTAGCTGCATCTAATAGTTGGTTAGGGTATTTTCTAGATTGCTTCTTCAATTGATATTCTGATTCTTTTTAACATTCTGCTCTCGAACTATTTAGCGAAAGAGTCTGTCTTCGCTGGCTGCTGTTTTAAAATTGACTGTTTTCTGCAAATCATGGTAGATTGTGGCTCGGGAATTGGGAGGATATCCAAGAACCTTCTTATTAAATATTTCAATGAGGTAGATCTCCTAACCCTTGTGTACATATTGCTTTATGTGGTACATCTGAATTGCCAATACCATGTTATTCTAGTGGGAGAATGGCCACTGCATGATGCCACGAATAATTGTTCCCATTTGTTTTTTTCCTCGTGTTTTATTGTTTCATAGACTATAATTACGTTTTCTTTTCATTTGTTGTTTTTAGTTCTTCACTTCCCTTTTTCCCCTTATTACATGAAACCTAAGTAGTCAGTATTGTTTCATGGGTAAGTTCTCTGACGGTAGGCAAGTCCAAGGCATCATGTTTTTAATTGCAACAAAGATGATGCTTTTGCTGTATCTTTGAAGTTCTGGTCCCTGAATGCTGTATGTATTGTGGGCATATTAAATGTAAATTTCAAATTTTAAGTATTATCTTTGTAATTGTTGTTGTACTTGTTATGATCCAGGTTGACCTTCTTGAGCCTGTTGCACATTTTTTAGATGCTGCTCGTATAAATTTGGCACCAGAAAGTTTGATCGTTACGGAGGAGCACAGAGCTGTCAACTTTTTCGATGTTCCACTTCAGGTAGAATGTTTTTTATATTTATTGTCTAAAATATAGTTATCATTTGCAAAAGGTATTGAAGTTGGTACTCTGTCTAAAACTAGTAAGAATGATGAATCTATTTTAACACAAACAGAAGCAGTTGCATTTAATTTTGTCAAATTGTCCTTGTGAATTAATAATTAATAAATTCAAAAGAAAAAATTATTGTTGTAGTTGCTTCAAAACTTAGATGGATCAAACAATTGTAGATTTGATATCTAATTTGACCTTATAGATTGCATGAAAAATATCAGTTGATAAGGCTAATAATCAAGCACACAAGCATCAGTATCTTCTTATCCTTGCTGAAAAATCAGTGATTTGCACTCTTGCTATCACATTATCCAGTGGAGTTGATTATTGAATGTTATTGCATCTATTACTATATATTGCATTCTACGTGTTCGACCTTTAGCCCCAATGAGTAACAAAAGTTCTGGCTGCAAAACTGAGAATAGACTTCCACTTCATAATAAGCATATGAAGGCTACGAATGATAATAACAAAGTTTCTGAACAACTTCATGGGAAGATTGGGGTGTTACAGTGGGTACAGAATCAACTCATGGACCTCGAAATGCTTCGAATATTCAGGCTGGGAAAGTAAGTATTGAAAATCTGCCTATTCACGCTGAAGGCAGTAGCAGGAATCATATTGATAACAACAAAGTTGTGGATGCGCTGATTGATACAAATTGTAACAGCCTTCAAGACAAACCAGACATGTCAGGCAAGAAAGCTAGGGTTCCTTATGCTAGCTTATTTAAAAACAATAGAATGGCAAACGCAGACTACAAACTTCAATTTATGGACACTGGTAATGGTAAGTTGAAGTTTGGGTTGGAGGACATTGACTCTATTGAAAACACGTATGGTATATACTTGCTCGGGTATGTCATTAGTGGTAAACCGCCTACTACAGCCTTATTTGATCTTGTAAGGCGATGGGGGTCTGATATACGATTCCAAACTCATGAAAGTGGTTGGATTGTATTCACGTTTCCTAATGTTGAAGCTAGAGATCAAGTACTACGTGGAGGAACTTACATGGTGTTCGGGTACCATCTTTTTCTTAAAGAGATGCCGAGATGTTTCAGATTTGAAGAAGAAGATATGAATACATTGCCATCGTGGGTCCAAATTCATGGTTTACCACCGGATTGTTGGAATTTCAATATCTTGAGCAAGTTGGCCTCGCGGGTGGGTAATCCAATCCACATGGATATGCTTACACATGAGCGTAAAAGGGTGAAATATGTTAGAGTGTTGATTGAAATTGAAGCTTCAAAACCAAAGATCACTGAAATGGAAGTTGAACTACGGATTGGAGATGTTGCAATCGAATTCGAATACGAACAGGACTTCAAGCTTTACTCAATTTGTCACATGGTTGGTCACGTGAAAAATGATTGCATCCATCAAAAGCAGAATGAAACTAATGTTGAGGATATCAATACTGCTAACAATTCTAATCGCAACCGTTCTCGGAGTGTGGCTTGGCGGCCGGGTGCATCAAGGGGTCGTTCAAGGGTGGGCAAAACTTATAAATTTGCACCCTCTCGCCCCAGTTCCAACGCTCCTGCCAATGTTGCTGTTGAGAAGAAACTGAGAGTGACAGAAGAGGTTCCTGCTCGTGAGATGGTAACAGTGTCCGAGCCTTTTCAGGAATCAGGGAATATCATCGAAACTTCTGAGAAAATAGATAAGGGGAAGTAAATAGTGGCCTGTGAGGACATGGCTTTGCCCAGTACTAGTTGTGACGCTGGATTTGACACAGATGGATTTGAAGAAGAAATATAAGAATAAGATGGATGAGCAGAATCGCGGAACCAATAAGAACATGACTACCTTTTTTGGGGATATGGAAGATACTAGCTCTTGCAATACAGAATATATGGACTTGAACAATATCAACAGCTCGACTAGATACTTTGGAAATCAAGATATGGGGCGGCAACCCACAATTGTCTCCGGTTATAAATGAAGCTGGCATGCTGGAATATTAGAGGCTTTCACAAGCCTCTAAAACAAAAGAGTGTCCAATACATTATGAACACTCGTAAAATTGAAAAATTTGGTATTTTGGAGTCCAAGTTGGATGAGAAAGCACTTCAGAATTTGATGCGTGTTCGGTTCCAAGGTATGAGAGTTTTTCATAATTTTATGCTCAATGATAAGGGTCAAATTATGGTTTTGTGGTACCCTTCATCAGTGAATATAGACTTAATTGATATGAGTGATCAGGCTGTCCATGTTCGGGTAATCTGTCTTAGAACAAAATTTACTTTTCTTGCTTCATTTGTGTATGGTTTCAATACGATTCGCCAGAGGAGAATGTTATGGGATGAACTTATAGCTTTTAGTGCTAACTGTCAAGTGCCGTGGATGCTATTGGGAGGTTTCAATAATGTGTTGTCTCCGGATGAGAAGAAAGGAGGGCTGAAGGTGAATAATTATGAGATTAAAGACTTTGTCGAATGTATCAATTCCATTGATCTAATGGACCTCCGTTCTATTGGGTGCTTTTATACGTGGATGAGCCCTCGAGTTTGTAGCAAACTGGATCGAGTTCTTGTTGACAATCGTTGGATTACTTCCAATGTTGAAGGGGTGGCTGAATTTATAGCTCCAGGATGTGTCTCGGACCATTCTCTTACTATTGTGTCCTTACTTGAGCCCACGGTTAACAAGAAGAGGCCTTTCAAATTTTTCAACATGTGTGCGTTGAGTGAACATTTTGAGGTACTAGTGCTAAGTGTGTGGAAATTTCAGGGACACGACACAGCACAATTTCGACTAAAGCAGTTGTTTAAGGGACTGAAAAAGCCACTTGAAGCACTAAACTGTAAACACTTCAGCCACATCTCAGCTCGAGCGACCAAGGCGAAACAGGAATTGGAAGAGTTGCAGGGGCAGATGTTATTAGATGGGGTAATGCGAGATAGGTATAAATCTATCAGGAGAAATGCTGAGATGTTGTTGGAAGCGGAGAGGTCATTCATTGCTCAAAAAGCGAAAATTAAGTTCTTACAACCGGGCGATCGATGTACAAAATTCTATCATGACCTTATTAAAAGGAATAACAAGAGAAATGCCATTGCTGCGATTCAGAATACAGATGGTACAATCACTACTGATCAGGCTGAGATTGTTCAGCTATTCATTGACTCTTACAAAAATCTCTTGGGGAGGAAAGTAGATACGATTCCGGTTGACAGAGAAATTATAATGGCAGGAGCGTGTGTTCCAACTGATGATTGGGCAGAATTGACGCGGTTAGTGACTCGGGCATAAGTTAATGACGCTTTATTTGATATAGATGTTGATAAAGCGCCGGGACTGGATGGCTTCGGCTCTTTCTTCTTCAAGACCTCATGGCATATAATTGGTGATGATGTGTTCAATGCAGTGTGTGAATTTTTCTGTTCTGGACGCATTTTGAGACAACGGAACTACTCCATAATTGCACTCATACCTAAAACAGCTGCAGCAAGTTCAGTTAATGACTATAGGCCTATTTCTTGTTGCACGGTGTTTCATAAGATCATCTCTAAAGTGCTAGTTAACAGATTGAGGAAGGTGATTGGGAAATTGGTAGACGGGGCACAAGTGCTTTCATTAACGGACGTTCGATTGTGGATAACATTCATCTAGTTCAGGAACTGTTACGGAAATATGCTCTTAAGCGTGGATCGGCGAGATGTATTTTAAAAGTTGACTTGCTCAAAGCATATGACACGGTGGATTGGAGTTTCTTGAGAGAAGTACTTGCTTGAATTTTCCCAACATATTTATAAAGTGGATAATGGAATGTGTATCATCTACATCATATTCTCTTGTGCTTAATGGGCATTTTCACGGCCATTTCGAAGGGAAGAGAGGGTTGCGTCAAGTTGACCCACTTTCACCGTTCTTATTTACTTTGTGCATTGAAGTGCTTTCTAGAACATTGTGTAGAATGTCTCGCTCCATTGCTTTTGGATTCCATCCTAAATGTAGGAACTTGGGAATCACACACCTTGCATATGCGGATGACTTGTTGTTATTGTCCGGGGGGAATACTTGTAGTGTTTCTATGATTATGCATTGCTTGAATAAGTTTGGAGATATGGCTGGTCTACAGATTAATCTTTTGAAATCTAACATTTACATGGCAAGTGTAGATACAGATGTCAGACAGGAAATCATTGATATCACTGGATTTACTCTTGGGGCACTACCGTTTCGATATTTGAAAGTCCCACTAGCGTCTAGGCAACTTCGATCATCAGATTACAGTATTCTTGTCGATGCAATTACGCATAAGATCGGCTCGTGGCCTCGACATACTTTATCATACGCTGGGAAATTGGAGCTTATCAGGTCAGTTGTGCAAGGTATTGAATGCTTCTGGTTGTCTATTCTTCCATTACCGATTTGCATCATAGATGGGATATACTCGTTATGTCGGAAATTTATATGGCCAACAAAGCGTCCACCAATTGCGTGGGAAATGCTTTGTAAACCGATTGAGGCAGGGGGTTTGGGGTTGAAGAATTTGAAAGCTTGGAACAAAGCATTGATAGCTAAGACTCTTTGGAAGATACACTTGAAAAAAGACTGTTTGTGGATTAAATGGATCAATCATGTATATGGTCAGTTTGGAAATGTTTGGAACTGGGAGTAGAATAAAGAAGTCACCGCTGATTAAACAGATTATTGGAAAGGATGGCCTTGGAAACCATTGATTGCAAAACATTGCATTCTACCGAAGCACAGATTTATGCTGTGGCTATTGGCACATCGGAAACTTCTCACGCGAAACAGGTTAACATATCTTGATGATAAATCATGTGTGCTTTGTAACGGTGCAGAGGAATCGGTTCAGCACCTCTATTTCATCTACACTATAGCACGAACGTTCTGGAATGGTATACGTGAATGGCTTGGCATGAGGAAGATCATGGGTTCACCTACAGCTGTTCTTAATGTATTCAGAAGCGTCTACCTTGGCAACTCGACGCTGAATAGGATGAGATGTGCAGCTCTTGCGGCAACTGTGTATCACGTGTGGAACATCAGAAATAGAGTTATGTTCGACAATGTAAAGCCCAACGTTGATGAGATAATTAGGGTGATCAAGATACATGTCTTCCCTTGCATCCCGAGATCTATTGAAATTTTCCAGCCATCAAATCGGAGTGGTCTCTTATGATGTTAAGTTCAGGTTATCAAGGTGTTTGGCATTTGGTTTATGCATTTAGAGTATTGGAATACTGACTATTGTATTGGTTAGTTTAGTACTATTTTATGGGATAGCCCCATGTAGTTGTATCTTATCACTTTTTACCAAATTTTAATTAAATTTTCATTAAAAAATAATAATAATAAAATCAAACACACACTTGATACTCAAGCCAAAATTAAACAATATAGAACTTATTTAATTCTTACGAGAAAATAAAATAACAAAGTATTATCTTCCCAACCAAAAATTAAAAGTTAGCGGCATAATTTTATAAAATCAACTAGAAAATTATTAGTGTAATGAAATCTGAGAGTAAAAGAGAATAAAATAAAACACAAGAAATGACCTAGCCGCCAAGGAGAGCTAACAAAGTGCCGAATTCCCATCAGTCTCAGAGATTGTTTTTTATTAGCTGTATTTCTTGAAGTTATAAATTTCAATTTGCCAAATCATTTTCAATGTTTTTCTGATATTCCACTTTTAACTTTTTTTTCGTGGAATCTAAATCGATGTATTGTAGTTCATCTAATCGAATAGGCTCTGGGTCTTCTTGGCATTCTTTTTTAGGAGTTCACCCCTGTAGCAGAGAGGTATGATGTCATATGGGTGCAGTGGTGTATTGGACATCTTTCAGACGACGACTTTGTATCATTTTTTAAAAGAGCAACGGTAAGAAGATTCTCTCTATTTAAAGTAGCAATGTACACAGAGAAAGATTATTACAGATTCAATATTGTTGAATATTTGATTGTTTCTCTAAGATCAGATTTAATCTTGTCTATGTGGGCATGCATTCTATGAATGTCAGAGTCCTGTAAATATTTCTCATTTGTTTTACCATTCTATTTTATTTAATACAGTTCTATGATAATTTTTGTTGCTTGATTTTGATGTTAACAAAAATTGTTATTTTGTTTCTAATGAATTTATCTAAGTACGCAGAAGTAGAAACTGATCAGGATTCAAACTGATCAGTTACTGAGCCAAAACTGAAGCTATCGAGACGCAAACTAAAAGCGCCGACTGATTGCCTAAATTGAACCAGTTCAACTGATATATCAAAAGACCAGTTCGACTGATTCTGCAGTTGATAGGTAGTTCAGCAGAAGACCTTCAGAAGCCCGACCGCTAATGAAGAGCTCAACTGATGAAGAGCCCAGCTGACCAGTTCAATTGAAGCAGCGAAATCAGTTCAGCTGACGAGCCAACTGATTTCACTAAACTAGTTTAAGATCAGTTCAACTGACCAGTTCAGAACATCAGTTAGGAATCAATCTGTTTGCAGAACACGACAAGCTTATTCAAATGGAATCCAGCTGTGCGCATTGAGTAAAAGCTTTTGTCTGAAGAGCTCAACTGATGAAGAGCTCAGCTGACCAGTTCAACTGATGTAGCGAAATCAGTTCAGCTGACGAGCCAACTGATTTCACCAAACTAGTTTAAGATCAGTTCAACTGACCAGTTCAGAACATTAGTTAGGAATCAATCAGTTTGCAGAATATGACAAGCTTATTCAAATGCAATCCAGCTGTGCGCATTGAGTAAAAGCTTTTGTCCAGTCAAAGGACAATAATGGACGTTGCAGCAGAGCTTAAAGCCAAAACGTTCTATAATGGTTGTCGGAAAGTACAGACATATTTCGAGGAACGGATTCAAATTGCAACGAACATATTTGATGGGTCTTGGTGTACGGTCTCATTGTCTCTATAAATACAAGACCAAGACCATCAACAAACATAGAGAAGTAAGTGTGGAAAAACATATACAAGAGTGTGTGAAAGAAGAAGGGCACGCATAATGCACATCAGCTTACAGAAGCAATCATCTCAGTTTTGAGGGAACACTTCAAAGTGTTATTAGCTTAGTTTAGAAGCATTCTTCCCTCAGTGTGTGAGAACACTTTCGTGTTGTATTCATATATCAGTTCTCACACACACACGCACACACACCACCACTCACATATACAGAGAATCGAGCATATTAAATAGCTGAGTGAGTCTTGCACAAAGACATTAAATTTGTGTATGTAGTCTTTAACATATAGACGTTAAACAAGTGTTGGCTGGAAGGTGCTGCTTTCAGTCTAAGCTAGAAGTTCAGTTAGGCAGTAGAGTAAGTCCTAAGCTGAGTGAGTTTGTACAAGGCATTGTATAAATCAAAGTCTTCTAGTGGATTCTACCCGAGGTGATAGAAGGGGTGACGTAGGAGCAGTTGAAGTCTCGAACATCCAAAAACATATCTTGTGTTCCTAACTGTTTAACTACTGTTTTAAAACTGATTTGATCAGTTCAGCTGATATCAATTCAGTCCTGTCCATAACTGAACTGATCCAAGCTCGAACTGATCCCCTTATTTTAATTACTCAGTTCACACAAGCTAAAAGGCTTTCAAACTGATCAACTTTCTTAACGAAGGATTATTTCGAGTATTTCCGCTTGGTTTATAGCTAAATCGATCTAATTCATCGGTGTTTACATTCTTAGAACACGAGTTATTAAAGTTCATGGAGAATATTATGTTTGAAGCACCTTCGCAGGTGCTAGAACCGATCCATCAATTTTGCTAATCACTTGGGATGTTTTGGACCTGTTCTGCGGCTTCTGTAATAGCTAGAGTTGGTGTGGAACTCTGTAGAGAATCTTTTGTTTGCCAATGAATCTTGTACAGTAGGAGATCCTTGTTAGTTTCTGAAATAAGATAATGTGGCAATTTTCAACTATCTGAAGGACGTTTTTTAAGGTTAACAAGATTTATTGCCATCGAAATTATAAAAGGCTCTATCAAACATGTATATTTTGACATTCAAATCTCAAGGAACTCGGAGTATTGTGGTGTTGTAAGAAATTTGAAGTGTGGTTTGACCACATTTTCCTTAGTAGTTTATACATTTATTGAGCTCGTCATGATGCATGGTGTATCCTTTGCCATAGGTTGGTCTAAAACGCGGTGGACTTTTTGTTCTGAAGGAGAACGTGGCTAGAAGTGGTAATAAATCTTTCCCCCTTCAATCCATGTAGTTTCCTGAATGATGCATGTGTGGGTCATGTTCTCCATGGTTTGAGATCAAGTAATTGTCGTTTCTCACTTTCATTAAATTTTTTCCAAGGTTTTGTTTTGGATAAAGAAGACAAGAGTGTCACCAGATCGCACTTATATTTCAAGCAGCTTTTCAAGCAGTGTGGACTGAATATATACAGAATGAAGGTATGTCGCCATATCCCTATTCTGTAATATGGTAGATCGAAAAGCTAGCACCCTTGAGTGCTTGATATTTGATACTATATATATATATATTTTTGACGAATATCAAGTTGGTTTTCGATTTTTTTCAGGATCAAAAGGGATTCCCAAACGGATTATTCCCTGTTAAGATGTATGCACTGACAGGTGAATCTTCTTTGAGAGTTGGCATGCCAAGATCAGCAAAGAAGCTACCCAATAGACCTGGAATCATCTAATAATTATCAACAATCACATTCTTGTACTATTTTTGTAAACCAAGAACTACTCCTAAGGTTTTTTTTTCTGTGTGTAGATGTTGGTCTTAATCTCAATTTCATTGGTCTCGTGGTCGTGCAGGCTCTAGGAATTGAATTCAAATAACACCCAATTCAGGTAATGAGAAAAGAATACTATCTAAATACATCCAAGTTTCAGCTCGCTCAATTCGTCCATTGGACGATTGTAAGAGCGAATGGATTCTTCTTTGTTTGGCTTGTTACCTTTAAATTCGTGTGTAGCATATATTTTATGAAAAATGTTCACACCTTGATACTATCAATGGTAGTATGCTATGCGTAAATTTTTTTTCAGTTTGTTAAACTTGTTGGAAATCAGTTTTTTTGTGTTCAAAACGCAACATAAATTTTAAAAAAATTTATTTGACCTTCAAATATCATCTTTGTATACTCGTATGGTTTAAACAAGATAAAATTCATAGGACGTTTATGAGTATACCTTTAAGTATAGTTTGATACACATGATAGAATAAACATGTGATATATAATATAAGGATAAGTTAAGGATATATAAGATGTAGGATATTATATTTAATGTTTGGTATGATTTTAATAAGAGTGATTAAATTTATATATTAGATTGTAATGACAAAATTAACCTTATAATTATAAATTTTATAATTTCAAAGTTGTTGTTTGAGTTCATATTTCTTATCTGTTCATGCGTCGATAGTGCCTGCATGATTTATTTATTTTTACATAATTTTATATATTATATAATATGAAAATTGAGCCCTTGATTTTGCGAGTCAAGTCAAATATCAATTTTTAAGGTTAATCGAGTGATACTAATAATTTTATTGAGATTTGTAAAAATCATTTATATAATTATCTCGAGTTCATTTATATAATTATCATATTATATAATATATAAAAATAAAATAAAAATATTTATTTGATGGGGTGATGAAATGAGAGAACGATATGATTTAAGATTTTTATATATTGAGGGCAATTAAGTCATTTATGGTGTTTTTTATCATTAGATTAAAATTATCACATATCATAAAAAGGATACATTATCTTCGTATGAAACTATTTATCAGGGACCCATTATATTAACATGTACTTTCTAAAAAAGTACCAAACGTGAGATAAGGAGGATTATTTATCAATTCATCTATTATCCCGTGTACCAAACTATAATTTAGTCGAGATTGACAGAGATTGCTCTTGTAGTATATCTTTTTTTTTATCTCCAATCAAGTTCACGATTAAAACATTTGTTCTTCCTCTAAATTACACTAGAAAATTGAGAGGAATTATATTGTTGTGATCAATAATCCAAAAACCGGCTCAAACCCCCTAAAATAAGTTTAAGCTTGAGATGACATAAATTTTTGGGGAATTTTGAGAGTTGATTTTCGAAAATCATGAGTGTAGAGGCTAGGGTTTTGTATATTCTTTTTAAATCATGAGTCCCTAAACCTAGTTTCCTTAATTATAGGTTTAGACTTTCTTAATTAAACATTAATGAGCTTAGTTAATTAATTTGAATGATCCAATTATTTTAATTAATTAATGTTTCAAAGTCAATTAAAGAACTTTAATTAATTAACATGTTGGACTTGTATTCCTACAAGCTCATTATACATATTCTCATTATATTTAATTTAATGAGTTTAATATTTTAAACTCTCAACTTTCATAAATTCAACTCATTGAATTTATTCTCTCCAAATTTTAATTATCATAAATGCAACTCCTTGAATTTACTATCTCATAATTTTTTTTTATATAAATTCAACTCTTTGAATTTATTGTCTCAACAAAAACAAATGATCTAGTACTTGTGTGACCTTCAATGGTTCAGAGATATAGATAGCCATGGGTTCACAGCTCTTTGTGATTAATGACATTGTCTTTTATTCGGGATTACCCTTATTTGCCTCATTCTATGTACCAACATTTGATTATGAGAATGTCAAAAATCATTTTCTGATTAAATCCATTGAATCATAGTAACAACGTCTAGTAGTATCGTCCCATGATTCCCTAGGTATTACTGAAAGTGCTTGCAAGAACCAATCGGTTATGATTAGCGTACAATACAGTCTCTTCTTCTCGTATATCACAATCAAATCTACAACCATTGGTTCTTCGAGGATAGCATGTTAGATTTTATTAGGGGTGCCAAAATCAGACACGACCCATCAAAAGCGACACGGTTCAACCCGAAAAAAATCACGTTTGTGTTTGAGGTTTTCGGGTTCAGGTCAGTTATCGGGTCAGATCGGGTTGGACCCGATAACTGACCCAAAAAATGATCAGGTTTGGTTGACCTGAAAATTTTAATTTTTTTAAAAAAATATAATTAATTAATATTGTCTACATTTTTATATATTGTATGTCTGAAAAAATATTTATTGTATATTTATATAATAAATTTTCATAATTTAATATTTATTTTGAACATTTTTTTTAAACAATTGTTTATTTGATTTAGTAAACATACTTTATTTTTCTACAATTAGACTTTTAATTTTAAATCATATATATAATGGAGATTTTGTTACCATGTGTTTAAATTAAAATATTTTTTAATTTTCTTTTAAATTTTTTTTAAAAAAATTCAAAATGGGTTAATCGGGCAGATTCGAGTTCGAGTACGGGTTGAGAGTTTTCGGGTTGGCTTGGGTTCATGTCGAGCAATTTTTGAATAGTACTACTGCTCAGTCCGACTCAATCCACTCGAATTGACACCCTAGATTTGATAACTATGTGATACATTCATGAAATATTCTTAGAGTTATCGCATGCACAACTAGAGAACTTGTCCCGAATGTACATCTTACACCTGACTAGAGATTTCATACACTACTATTTTGTTAGATCACATTGGATACCCACACCTGTAGGTGAGCGGTGAATTCTTGTAATGACCCGAATTCGTATTTTGAATGAAGTATTAATTAAGAGATAATTAAAGAGTTGTTAATTAAGTATTATTAACGAATTGATAATTTGATTTTAATCTGTTGGATCCACCGAATTTTAAATGGATAACCCGATCTACTTCCGATTACGTTATCTCGAGAAATGCAACCAGACGAATGAGATTCTGACACATGGCAGATAAGATTGATTCGGATTTCTGAAATAGTCCGGATGCAGCCTATAAATGGAAGCCGAATTATTTTGTTTCCTACACCGCATCCTTCAGAGAGAGAGTTATAGTCTTCTACCTTAGGTTTTCTAGCCAGTTTCTAGGGCACTTTGGTGTCGGGAGGTTTCGGAGCTAGTGTCGACTCGAGGGGGGGTCGGTGAGCTGAGATCAAGACATCATCAGCGGGCTGACGACGGACGCAGGTATAATCCTAAAGCCTTTAGGAAGAACTTTATAGCATGTTTGGTAATTCAGAATCTGGTTTGATAGTGATTTCATATTGTTGATATTGTCTAGGTTAAGAGCTCTCTGTCAGATTGTTTTAGTAAGGTACGTGATGTAGTGACTGAGATATCCAAGCGTAGTATACACACTTATATGCTGCATATTTATGTGTTGCATTATACATGTTTTACTGCTTTGGCATATTATGCATGACATATCATGTTGAGCCTGATATCTTTTGAGATATACCTCGTTTGTTGGGGCCGCTCAGCCCTATTCTGTATTGTGGACGATGGGGCATCGAGAGCTACAGTGTCCGACGGGACCCGCGGGCTCTGATGACCTGGACATTGTAGGTCCACGTCTTGATGATGAGTGTGGGAGCCAAAACATGCCTAGGGCAGATCAGAGACTACACACTCAGGCGCCTCTAGACTGAGCATGAGATTCTTGACTTGATCCTTGATATCCGAGCATATTGCATTTCGCATGCATCATATCAGTTTGTATACTCGTACATTCTCGTATCGGGCGATTGTCGCTCACGTCTTTGTTTTCATCTTGGGCACCCCATTCTACGGGACAGGTGTTAGGTTGGACGGTTCGAACGACCAGGGCAGTGGCTAGAGCAGTTGAGTTTTCGGTGGTGATCCAGGGGAGGTTTTATGTGGTTCATCGTTTTATTGTTTAGAATTATGTTTCGATATGGTTGTATTAATGTTTAAGACTGTTGTTGTTTGCTCTGTTTTAATTTTGGGTTGTAAGATGATTAAGTATTTGGTTTCCGCTGTTTAATTGTTGTTATTAAGTTTTAATGTTGCATGCTTAGTAGTCTGTTTAGTAGTGGCTCGGGTAAGGGCGCTACAATTCTTGAGTAAAATGCAATGGCTCCTACATATGTCTCAATTGCACCCAACCTCGCCACCTTGTGACCCTCGCGGAGTCGGTAAACGAGTCAAAGCACAATCCTAGTATGTAGAGCCTCAGTGTCGTCTCGGGTCGTAAGGACTAATGGTGTACAATCATAACCGCATACTTTTTATCTCGATTAATGATAATCATTTAGTTCCATGTAGATCCATTTACATCCTATGAGAATGATTCTCTCAGGTGGACTCACTAATGTGCAGAATTTGTTTGAATGCATATAGTCCATTTCAGACTGAATGGATTCAAGTCATTTGGATGAATCAGTATTAGATATCACTTCTTTGAAGTTCATTGGATCACATCCATCACAAGGCTCATCATGTCCTTGTTAATGAAGAAGCGTAATCTAGCAGGTGGTCTAATAGTCCTTTCAGACCTTCTAGGTGTGTGTACTTCAACTACTGGCTGTTGGGGATTAGGTTCAACTTCTAGAGTTGATGAAGTATCTTGAATTTCTTCAAGTTATTTCTTGATCATTTTTCCTTTTAGACAAAATTCACAAGCAATTAGAGAATTTATGTCTGATAAATCAAATTACTATCTCATAATTTTATTAAATTCAACTATTTCCGTTTATTGTCTCAACGAGAACAAATGATTCAGTACTTGTGTGACTCTAAATGGTTCAGGGATACGACTAGCCGTGGGTTCACAACTATTTGTGATTCATGACATTGTCTTTAATTCGGGCTTACCTTTATTTGCCTCATTCTATGTACCAATATTTGATCATGAGAATGTCAGAAATAATTTTCTGATTAATCAGGCAAATCTTAGTAAGAGTGTCTTGTAGCATCGCCCCATGATTATCTAGATTTCATTGATAGTGCCTGCAAGAACCAATCGTTTATGATTAACGTACAATACGGTCCCTTCATCTCATTTATCCCGATCGAATATGCAACCATTAGTTTATTGAGGGTATCATGTTAGATTCGATAGCTATGTGATACATGCATGAAATATTCACTGTGGCATCGCATGCACAACTAGAAAACTCTTGTCCTTAATGTACATCTTACACTCTGGTCAGAGATTTCATGCACTACTATTTCATTATATCGCATAGGATATCCACACCGTAGGTTAGCAGTCAATTACACTCCTACCCATATTGCAATGGCACCCAACCTCGCCACCTTGTGACCTTCGCGGAATCGGTAAACGAGTTAAAGTATAATCCTAGTGTGTAGAGCCTTAGTTTTTTCTCGGGTCGTAAGTATTAATGGTGTACAATAATAACCATTGATTTTTCCTCTCGATAAATGATAACCACTCAGAAAGTCTGAGGGTGGGTTGTTCGGTACAATAATCATATAATTATTCATCTGCATGATTGGACATCTCTATGGTGTACAACATCACAAATTCTAGTCTCAAGCGCTCTTTATCCTTATTTTTAGATAGCTGAATCGACTAGGAACATATTTAAAATATACAGTGTCTACAAATGAGTTTCAAGAGCGAAGTACGATTTATTTGTGTTAAAGTATAATCAAGGTATTCATCTATGTCGATTGCATAAGTATACAGATAAAGTAAAATGAAACAATGAAATATAAATTATTTTAAAATAAAAACTGTTTATTACAACTAAATCAATAAATTCTTTAGTCAAACATTGACTTATAAAACATCTACTCTAACAAAGCTTAGACCAAATGGTAGGGTTAAGATGTTTGAATGACGTGGGAAATGCAGAGCACTCGTTAATTT
Source organism: Primulina huaijiensis (assembly GCF_012295235.1). NCBI lineage: Eukaryota > Viridiplantae > Streptophyta > Magnoliopsida > Lamiales > Gesneriaceae > Primulina > Primulina huaijiensis. The sequence goes on from NC_133309.1 coordinate 6,154,922, forward strand.
TGTTTCATAACTCATATTTTTGGCTTGATAAAAGGGGAAAAAAATGAAAACAAATCAATTTAAAGACGCACATAAATTTTGTCGATAGTTTACTTGGTAGCTTGAACTCTCTAACTAACATCGACTGCTTTGACTTGGTCTTTGTAATTCCGCTGGCTTAATGTCTATTTCATGATAGTAAATTATCATCGGAATATTCTGCTTCATTTTGTGCTCTATTATTATATAATTATATATCACATGGTAATTTTAAGGGTAAATTAGTTTTAAATCCCCAAACCCAAACTTAACTTTATCCTAACTCCCTACACCCACAAAACTTTACTATCATTAAACAGACATTAAGCTTTCTGTCAACTTTGGAAAGGATTGGTCTAGAGGATCTACAAGAACTTGCAGAATTTTTTGCAAATCTCAAGGTTGTAGATCTAAAAATGAACACAACTGGGGGTGAACAACATATCATAACCTGATCATCTTCGCAGGAACCACCAAGAGAAAGTGTGAGATATCAGAATTTAAATATGAGAGAATCCCAACCAGACTTTTATACTGGTGGAGAATCACACCCAGCGGGAACAAGGTCAAGGAAGAATCAAATTCCTTTGCACCAAACATCCTATGGGAAATCTGTTTTAGAACCTATACATCTTTATGAGGTTATGCTTAACTTAAATGTATTAGATTTTAAAAATAGAGAAGATCTTATAGATGATTGAACATCTGTTATGAGAATCGTAGGAGGAACACATGATTTCAACAGAGAAGGATTCATTAAACTTCTAGAAATGAGTCTTATTTCATCAGTTAAAATTGCTTGAGACATGACTTCGGTAGAAACCAAAGAATAAGTCCTAGCCGGAGAATCTCTTAGTGAGATAGCCGGAAGAACTACCATTTCTAAAGCACAGTTTATAGGATAGACTATTTTAACAGTCAAGATACAGAGAAGAAAAAGAAATATACTCACACTCTGTATAGTCTTGAATTACATAACATATGTTTAGTGGATGAATACATTATGTTATTCACTAAATATAGATGGAATTCAGGGGTCGAAGAAGATATAACAATGCAACTTTTCTTCGCCAAAATGCCAAGTCCCTAGATAGAAATGCTCATAAGAGAATATGTATCTGGCAATCCAAATACTTTGGCACGAAGAGCCTCTTTTCTCAAAGGAAAATTGGCAGAATTGTGTCATTTGGCAGCATTACAAAAGAAGTACAAACAATTAAGGGGTATCAACAAACGTACTCCTTTATGTTATAAAGAAAATGATTTACCAACAATTATTGGAAGCAAACCACAGAAGCATAAGTGGAAAAGTTTTAGAACTCATCCTTATAGTAGAAGTGGAAGTTATTGGAAACCAATAACAATATGGTGTAGACAGAAAGACAGATCTTACAAATCTGGACAAAGAATGGACCATAAAGAAGTAGGATATCATCCCAAGCATTGAGTACATCTCGAAGCACATGAAGAACACCTACCAAGAAAACTTTCAGAAGAGCTCATACTCGAGATAATGAAAGTGTAACGCCCTCTTGATCGATTTCATAAAATAACAGCGGAATTTAAAATTTCCTTAAAGGAAAGAAGGATTTAAAATACATTTGAATATATAATCAAAAGTATATACATGATCAAATAAGCGTTGCAACAAAATACAAAATATCATTTTGATCATGTCCAAAAGTGCTAACTAAATAGCCTTCTTCCTTCCATCTTCTATGCAAATGACCTCGGCTCCAATCAAAGTCCTGGCCCGTCACTCTTATCTGCCTCACATAAAATAACTGAAATGTGTATAAAACTCAGCAAGTGGAGCTCTTACATAGCAATATACATATAACATACTCTGTAAAACGTGGCTTTGAAATCATTAATACCATCTAACTCTTGAAACATTAATAATATAGTAGTACATGAACAATAGCGATGGTATTTCTCTTTTCTTTTGTGGTTTGATATCTAAATAGTATCTCTGTCTCTGTACCTATATCCCATCGATATAAATCGATACTCTGTCGGGATATAAGCCTATGGTCGTTGATCAACTAATTGCATGCAATCTCTGGCTATCTATTTATCAATCCAATAAATCATTTGAAATCTCTCTTGGACATTAAAACAAACATCTTTAATGCTCTTTTCATTTGCATTCCCTTTTATACAATTGAGGCATATAAAAACCTCTAATATACAACAAAGTGTACCAATACATAACATGAATCAAATGAAAGTGAATAGCATGTTAAAACCATTTGAAATACAATATATATAATTCATGTAAGCACAAGGAATGAATTCCACTTACTACACTTGGATCACTTGATTCTATTCTCTTGGTACACTTCCTACAACAATAAACCATGTATTGAACCATCAACATCTCAATAATCATAAACCCATACCATAAAACCCATAAAACCAACACAATCAAACATCCCATGATTTCCCAACATCATAATCCAAATAATAACCAAAACCACAAGCTTACCTTAGCTCCTTAACTCGAAGATGATCTTGCTCTCACTTCAATAACCCAACTAAAAACTTGAATCAAAGGGACAAAAGAAAGGAATGAGAACCCTAGCTCAAAATCGAAGGAGAAGGGAAGGGAGGAGAAGGAAATGAGGAAGAAATGGTGCTACAACCGATTATAAGCCTTAAAATACCCAAAACACGTTTTTCGTACTGTGCTGGGCACTCGGGCGGTCATAAACTACCGCTCGGGCTGGAACCATACTGTCCAAAACCAAATTTTCAGAATCAGTGGCGCTCGGGCGGTTATTTCTTACCGCTCGGGCGCCGCTCTGCGCACAGCCGCCTCAAAGATTGCCTCCGAAACGCCTCTTCCCTTCATAATTTGAAAACGTGATAAACATGAAAGTTGTAGCTCTATGGCTTGGCTTGCATCTCCAATTGGCCTCATGTCATTTGAAGGTCTAAGTAAAGAGTTATGCTCAATCTACCAACATGTGTCACTGGAGGAACGACGACACTCACGACAAACTTCGGGGCACTTTTGGCTTGTTTTCCACAATGATTTGAAGAAACTCAAAACATGAAAGTTACACCTCTATGTCTTCTCTAACCACTACAATTGGCTCAATATCCAAATTATCATGAATTTAATCTCAACGACACTACAGTATCACCACTCATCTTCTATAAACACGATACCATAAATCATAAATCTCAACTCTTAACGTTAAAACCATATTTAAACTTAACCAAGGAGTCAATAAACATATTAAATCTTAAACCGTACCGATCACCAAGCTTGGATATTACAATCTCCCCTCCTTAGAGGAATTTCGTCCCCAAAATTGACGTCACTGCGCAAAAAGTTCTGGATACCTCTCTCTCATCTCATCCTCTAGTTCCCACGTAGCTTCTTCAATCAAATGATTCCTCCAAAGGACTTTAACAATGCCGATCTCTTTGTTTCTCAATACTTTAACTTTGTGATCCAGAATTTGGACTGGAATCTCTTGGTACGTCAAACTCGACGTCAAATCCAATGGCTCGTGTCGAAGAACATGGGAAGGATTCGCAATATACTTCCTGAGCATGGAGACATGAAAAACATTATGAACTCTATCAAGATCTGGCGGTAAGGCTAACCTGTAAGCTCGATCACCGACTCTGTCCAAGACCTCAAATGGGCCAATGAATCTTGGACTCAACTTTCCCTTTTTGCCAAACCGCATCACACATTTTAGAGGTGCAATATTCAAAAACACATGATCGCCAATCTCAAACTGCAACGGCCTTCGTCTGACATCAACATAACTCTTCTGTCTTGACTGTTCTGTCTTCATCCTTTCTTGGATAACAGCTACAACATCAGCTATCTGTTGAACCAACTCTGGACCCAACATCTTCCTCTCACCAATCTCGTCCCAATACAAGGGAGATCTACATTTTCTACCATAAAGTGCTTCATAAGGTGCCATGCCAATCGTCGCTTGGTAACTGTTATTGTACGTGAACTCAACAAGAGGCAATTTGGAATCCCAGCTACCAGGATAATTGATAGACAAGCTCTGAGCATATCCTCCAAAATCTGAATAACTCTCTCTGATTGACCGTCGCTCTGAGGATGATATGCTGTTATGAATGCTAACCGTGTACCCAAGGCTCTATGCAAACTCTTCCAAAACTCTGAAGTAAATCTAGGGTCACGATCAGACACAATCGACACAGGAACACCATGAAGTCTAACAATCTCTGCTATGTACTCTTCGGCATATTGATTCATGGAATACGTTGTCTTGACTGGGAGAAAATACGCTGACTTGGTCAACCGATCAACGATAATCCAAATAGAGTTATAGCCTTTCTGCGTTCTGGGAAGACCAATCACGAAGTCCATTGTAATGAGCTCCCCTCCCATTTCCATTGAGGAATCGGCAATGACTGCAGTGTCCCAGCAGGTCTCTGGTGTCCGATTTTCACCCGCTGACAAGTTAGGCACTGAGAAATAAACATGGCAATGTCCTTCTTCATACCTGGCCACCAATAGAGTCTTCGAAGATCCTGATACATCTTGGTACTACCTGGATGTATCGAGTATGGCGCTGTATGAGCCTCTGTTAAGATGTCTCGTCGAATATCATCACCAGTAGGAATGCATATACGACCTCTAAATGTCATTAAACCATCTCCATTTATTCCAAACTCTGAATTACCTCTCTCTTCTGCTCTGGCTCTCATCTCTGTCAACTGTAAATCATTGGCCTGCTCTCTACGGATCCTGTCCGTCAAAGTAGCCCGAATGATCAACGCTGAAAAGCGAGCAATGGTTCCCGATAATACCAAAGCTATATCCTCTCGTTCCAAGTCTAACAATAACGGTTTCTGGATTATAGAATTCAAAGAAGAACTTGACTTACGGCTCAATGCATCTACTACAACATTCGCCTTCCCAGGGTGGTAACTAATCGTCACATCATAATCTTTGACAAGCTCTAACCACCGTCTCTGCCGCATATTGAGTTCTTTCTGGGAAAACAAATACCTTAAACTCTTGTGGTCCGTGAAAATTTCACACTTTTCGCCATATAAATAGTGTCTCCAGATTTTCAGGGCGAAAACTACAGCTGCCAGTTCCAGGTCATGCGTAGGATAATTTTTCTCGTAGTCTTTCAACTGACGAGAAGCATAAGCTATAACCTTTCCATGTTGCATCAGCACTGCACCAAGACCCTTCTTCGACGCATCGGTAAAAACAACAAAGTCCTCTGAACCACTGGGCAATGCAAGTACCGGAGCTGTCGTCAACTTATCTTTCAACTCCTGGAATCCTCTTTGGCATTCATTGGACCACTCAAACTTCACAGTCTTCCTCGTCAAATTGGTTAATGGCAGGGCAATTTTGGAAAAATCTGAAATAAAACGACGATAATAACCCGCCAAACCAAGAAAACTGCGTACCTCTGATACAGTGGTAGGGATAGGCCACTTCTGTATCGCCTCTATTTTCGCTGGATCAACAGCTAACCCATCCTTCGATACAACATGGCCTAAGAAAGAAATCTGCTCTAACTAGAACTCACATTTCTTCAACTTAGCATACAACCTCTTCTCCCTCAGCAATTGAAGAACGACTCTAAGGTGCTCTGCATGAAGCTCTCTGGTCTTGGAATAAATCAATATATCATCGATGAAAACAATGACAAAGCTATCCAAATACAGCTTGAACACCCGGTTCATAAGATCCATGAAGACTGAAGGAGCATTAGTCATACCAAACGACATCACAAGAAATTCGTAATGCCCATGCCTGGTCCGAAACGCCGTCTTAGGGATATCAGACTCCCTAACTTTCAGCTGATAATAGCCAGATCGCAGATCAATCTTCGAAAACACTGTAGCCCCCTGCAGTTGGTCAAAAAGGTCATCAATCCGTGGCAACGGATATTTATTCTTAATCGTCACTTTGTTGATTTCTCTGTAATCAATGCACAGCCGCAAGGACCCATATTTCTTCTTGACGAAAAGAACCGGAGCCCCCCAAGGCGAAGAACTCGGTCGAATAAAACCTTTATCTAATAAATCTTGCAACTGCGTCTTCAATTCTTTCATCTATGTAGGGACCATTCTGTACGGAGCCTTAGAAATAGGAACCGTTCCGGGGACTAGATCAATCACAAACTCTACATCTCTTTCCGTCGGTAAACCCGACACATCATCCTCAAATACATCAGGGAACTCTCTCACAACATCAATATCATCAATATTCAACTTCACAATTCTATCCGTATCAACAATCGAAGCCAAAAACCCATCACAACCTCTAGACAACAACTTCTTAGCCTCAAGACACGAAATAAAAGGAAGTACCGGCGAAGTACCTGCACTGGCGAGCATACCTTCCTTATTTCCATCATCTGCAAATTTCACCGTCTTAGCAACGCAATCAATCACTGCACGGTAAGTTGATAGCCAATCCATGCCAAGTATAATATCAAACGCAACCATCAGAATAACAATCAAATCGGCATAAACCACTCGCCCATCGATTTGAACAGAACACGCATACACAATAGACGTCGGGCATAACACATCTTCCGAAGGCAATACAACATTAAACTGGAGGGGAAGAATAGAAGGAACTAAACCCAAAGATCTCAAAAATAGTTCAGACATAAAAGAATGAGTAGCACCTGTATCAATCAATGTCGTAGCTACTCTGCCTGAAATTAAGATAGTGCTAGAGATCACAGAAGAATCAGGGTTTATACCTTCTTTCGTCATGGTGAAGATGCGACCCTGCACCTTCTCTTTACTCGATCCTCTCGGACAGTCCTTGGCAATATGGCCTGCAGTACCACATCGGTAGCAAGTGTGAGTACCAAATCTGCACTCTCCCCTATGATGCCTACTACACTTGGGACACAACGGCTTCTCTGGATCAGATGGAACTGTCGGTGCTTTAGAACTCGGCTCTATCTTGCCTTTCCCCTTGTAACTGCCTTTTCCTCTTTGGCTCGAACCTTGACCTCTTTGAGCAATAGCTTGCTGCCTCACTTGTCTCTCTCTAGCAATATCCTTTTCATCTTGCTCGGCTAACAATGCTTTAGCCACAATATCTTTAAATGTCACCGCCTTAGACATATTGATGTCCCTTCTGATTTCTGCTCGAAGTTCTCTAATAAAATGAGCACCCTTGTCTTTGTCATTGGAGGCAATATATGGGGCAAACAGACAGCCCTCCTCGAACTTCAAAATGTACTCGTCAACATTCATACTTCCTTGACGAAGCTCTAAAAATTCAGTCACCTTCCTAGCTCGAAGTGCATCCGAGAAATACTTGTCAAAGAAAAAATCTGTGAAATCTTGCCACTTTAATGTCGGAACATCAACACCTACCTTGGTAGCATTCCACCAAATACGTGCAGCTTTAACTAGCATGAATACTGCACAACAAACTTTGTCCTTGTCTTCATACTTGAGATGATCAAATATCGCCTCAAGTGCTTTGATCCACTCTACTGCCACCAATGGATCAGTGCTTCCTGCAAACTCAGGCGGATCCATTTTCTTAAAAGCAGTAAAGATCCCATCAGTTCCAACTGCTTGAACCACTTGGCCTCTCACTTGGCCTCTACCCTGACCTGTACCTTGCAAACGGAGCAGCTGCTGAATCTGTTCACTATGAACCTTGGCTTGCTCTTTCAGTAATTTGCCGAACTCGTCGACAACTCTCGATGAGGAGCTATCCTCACCCTCTGAAACCTTTCTCTTGGGAGGCATTAAATCCTATAATGTGCTCACATAATACATATCAACCAATAACAGTAAATAGATGAAGAAGAAGACATACCCGGACTGTTGAAAGTAGACGAAGTCATATGCATTGGTCCGAAGAACGTTGCTCTGATACCACTAAATGTAACGCCCTCTTGATCGATTTCATAAAATAACAGCGNTTACAACCGATTATAAGACTTAAAATACCCAAAACACGTTTTTTGTACTGTGCTGGGCGCTCGGGCGGTCATAAACTACCGCTCGGGCACGGAGCGTACTGTCCAAAACCAAAATTTCAGAATTAGTGGCGCTCGGGCGGTTATTTCTTACCGTTCGGGCCCCGCTCTGCGCACAGCCGCCTCAAAGATTGCCTCCAAAACGCCTCTTCCCTTCATAATTTGAAAACGTGATAAACATGAAAGTTGTAGCTCTATGGCTTGGCTTGCATCTCCAATTGGCCTCATGTCATTTGAAGGTCTGAGTAAAGAGTTATGCTCAATCTCCCAACATGTGTCACTAGAGGAACGACGACACTCACGACAAACTTCGGGNAAACAATAACGATGGTATTTCTTTTTTCTTTTGTGGATTGATATCTAAATAGTATCTCTGTCTCTGTACCTATATCCCATCGATACAAATCGATACTCTGTCGGGATATAAGCCTATGGTCGTTGATCAACTAATTGCATGCAATCTCTGGCTATCTATTTATCAATCCAATAAATCATTTGAAATCTCTATTGGACATTAAAACAAACACCTTGAATGCTCTTTTCATTTGCATTCCCTTTTATACAATTGAGGCATATAAAAACCTCTAATATACAACAAAGTGTACCAATACATAACATGAATCAAATGAAAGAGAATAGCATGTTAAAACCATTTGAAATACAATATATATAATTCATGTGAGCACAAGGAATGAATTCCACTTACTACACTTGGATCACTTGATTCTATTNAAATCGAAGGAGAAGGGAAGGGAGGAGAAGAAAATGAGGAAGAAATGGTGTTACAACCGATTATAAGACTTAAAATACCCAAAACACGTTTTTTGTACTGTGCTGGGCGCTCGGGCGGTCATAAACTACCGCTCGGGCACGGAGCGTACTGTCCAAAACCAAAATTTCAGAATTAGTGGCGCTCGGGCGGTTATTTCTTACCGTTCGGGCCCCGCTCTGCGCACAGCCGCCTCAAAGATTGCCTCCAAAACGCCTCTTCCCTTCATAATTTGAAAACGTGATAAACATGAAAGTTGTAGCTCTATGGCTTGGCTTGCATCTCCAATTGGCCTCATGTCATTTGAAGGTCTGAGTAAAGAGTTATGCTCAATCTCCCAACATGTGTCACTAGAGGAACGACGACACTCACGACAAACTTCGGGGCGCTTTTGGCTTGTCTTCCAGAATGATTTGAACAAAACTCAAAACATGAAAGTTACACCTCTATGTCTTCTCTAACCACTCCAATTGGCCTCATACCAATTGGCTCAATATCCAAATTATCATGAATTTAATCGCAACGACACTACAGTATCACCACACATCTTCTATAAACACGATACCATAAATCATAAATCTCAACTCTTAACGTCAAAACCATATTTAAACTTAACCAATGAGTCAATAAACATATTAAATCTTAAACCGTACCGATCACCAAGCTTGGATATTTAAGAAAGTTTTAATGATTGTAATTGCGGACTTGTGGAGCAAGAGGATATATCTCAACCAATTGTCCAGAAAATGAAAAAAGAGGTATTAAACGCTTCGATCCCCTACCCCGGATATTGAAGAAGCCGTTTATTACAAGGATCTCATTCAAGTATACAGGTTTGAGGATATTGATGATTAAACTTAAAATTAATAATTTATTATATGTTAAAACCTATATTTTAAAATTTAAGTTTCATTAAAATTATAAAATTATGTTATTTTAGTATTGTTTGTTTATATTTAAATGTCTTACTTAATATATTTTATTTTCAGGTTTTCTATGTGTTGGTAAAATAATGATCACTCAAGCTAAAAAATTCAAATGGAGGTGATTCAAATATATTTGGAATCCTTGAGAAATTATCTACAACTTTTCAGAAGACATGATTGCCTAAAAAGTTGGTTAAGATGATCAAATTTTGAAAATATCAAAAGGAGGATAAATTTACTTTCACCATGACCAGCATATAGTAAAAAAATCATAACTATTTCAATATTTAACCAAATGAGGTGAACCAAGTGGCCAAATTCATCTGCAGACAATTCCCCACATGTTTGCTGTTTTGAGGAGAGTCAAATTCGCTGATTAAAGTCGTGGAACAAAGCATTGAAAAAAGGGACATGGAATTGAAGTTGGAAGAGACAAAGACTACTATTACAAATACATGGCATTAATAAAATTTTTGACCCTTTCTCTCATTTGGCCTATAAATAGAGGCCTTGAGCTAGCTTGCGAATCATTCTATCTCATTGTAAAATATAGTGTGAGTGTGTATAAAAGTTCTAAGTTCCAATATATTTTTCATTTTCTCAATTATGAGTGATGTTTTTAGTGTTGATCAAAAGTAAGCTAATTAAAAGGTAAATCTATTATGTCAAGGTGAAGATGATGAATTCTTGGTTAAGTAAGATTGTTTATATTTTGTATATTATTTCTTTATTTTTTTCATTTTACTAATTTCTTTTTATTGTAGGTATAAAAATGAATTATTTGTTGTTATCAATTTACATCAAATGCTTGATACCATTGAAGTGGTTATCTTGATTTGTTGTTTAATTTTGATACAATAAATATTTCATCAATTATTAT
>NC_133309.1:6165807-6186791 GCF_012295235.1 Primulina huaijiensis
TTTTTTCAGTTAAATAAGTGAGGCCGGACTGGAGTTGGAGTAAAAAGATAAAATTTAATATTAAGAAAACATTCCTAGAATTTATTTAAGATAAATAATAAGTTATTTTAGTATAAAAGAATGTTTAAGAATTTATTTAATTAACTTGAGGTAAGTAGTAAATAAATTCTTTATGTCCAATAATTTAATTAAAAGCCTAAAATAAAATATGTAACCAATTGAGATAAGTTAATCTAGGCTTATTTTATTTAATAAATTATGACTTAACATATTTGCAATTTAATTTAAAGATTTAGCCATGCATGCAAAATAATGTCTATCCTAAAGTGGTTTATTAATCGACAAAAATATTTAATGGGTAGATAAAACACTAAAGATTTAAAATTGAATAATTAAGAAATATTTTTCCACCCCATTTACTTAGATAAAATCGGCCACCCTTCTTTTTAAAAGATTTAATTTTGATTTACAACCCATTTCTTTAATATCTTTGTGAGAACCCGGGATTTTACGATCCACGACAAATCAAGTAAGTAATACGAACTTGAAGTTTAACCCAAACTAAGCTCTAAAATTTTCATTCCAACTAGATAACTTGAATATTAACTTAGATTTCAGCTAACTCAAATCGAGGAAATGGCTTCAAAGCTCGGAGATTAACTCAACGAGAGGCCAAGCTGGAAGTAACTGCATCCATCGAAGTACTGCCACGAGAGGAATAAAACCCCAGCTCAAGGACTCGATCCTTCAGCTCGAAGCAGCTCAACCAATCTTGTCCTAACAAGAACAAAAAGGGAGCTACAAGATGAGCCAAGGAATTGGACAAACTTATTATGCAAGAAGCAACCTTTGAGATAACCAAGGATGAAGCTAAGGGAGAAGCTAAAGGTTAAGACACATTAATGATGCAAGAAATAACTCTATATGAAACCAAGATGACTCTTGAAGCTTGCATGGGATTTTGGACCACAATTATGGTTAGTCTTGAACTTGAAGAATGCATGGAGATTTGAAACACAATAATGACTAATCTTGGAGGCCAAGATTTCGGCCTGGAAAGGACTAGGATTCCTCTATAAATAGCACTTCAATTCTCATGCCAAATACACTCCAAAAATCTTTCAAAAACCTACAAAGTTTCGGTCCCCTCCCCTAAAGAAACACTCTCGGACAAAAGCAAGGAAATGGAAGAAAGGAAGGTTCGTGCAGTCCAGTGCAGAAATCCTACGTTGAAGTGCTGTTTGATTAAAGACTGCATTTGCTAAGGTCACGTCGAAGTGCTGCCCGATTTTCAACAAGAAACTTCCTTCAAGATACAGTAAGTGGACTTTTGATTAAGTATTTGTTTCTATTTTAAACTTTGATATCAATAATATGACATGCATGTATGTGTGTCCTAAATTTCGAAAATGTCAGTCTGTTCTTTTTAAAATCTCGATCGATTATGTGTTCTCTTTTATGATTCGAAATTCTTGGTTCCGCTGTGTCTGTATGAATCACTCTGAAATCTGAATATCTGAAAACTTCTGTCTGTTACTTTTGAATTCTGTTGCACTGTTACGATTCGAATTTGAAATGGGACGAGAATTGTAGTTCTGTTCTGGCCCTCATTGGTGGGTATAAAACCATGTTCTGTTCTGGCCCCCATTGTTGGGTATAAAACCATGTTCTGGCCCCCATTGGTGGGTATAAAACCATGTTCTGGCCTCACCCCTTAGAAGACTAACATATTGGGGACAATTTGACCATGGAAATGAGATGAGTAACAGTGTGTTTTGTCTGCTCTGAAATGATCTGAATTGTGTCAAGTCAAGAATATTGAGTTTTGAAAGTATGTTATGAAAGTATGTTAAAAGAAATTTTTAAAGAATTAAGTTCTATATGTATCTTTGGAATCGATCAACCCCCACTTGCTGAGTGTTTCCCAAAACACTCACTCCTTACAAATTTCAGATAAAAATGAAGAACAAATGAACGAGGAGGAGCAAGAAGCGTTTTGGGGATGGTGATCAGAATTCGAGAAATCAAGAAATTGTATTCCTTTTTGTTTAGCTTCTGAAAAACTCTGATGTAAAAGTTTATTTCCTTGTCATTATAAGACAATATATTATTTATGAAAAAGATTGGTTTGATTTGATACGAGGCTTTATTGTTTTCAATGTAATTGTTAAACAATGCCGGATGTCACCGATGCTTCGGACTCGGGGCGTGACATTTAAGTGGTATCAGAGCCGCCAGATTCATAATCCCGCTAGGATTTTGATAGACAAAATTTGGCAAAGTCAAATTTTGGCAAAAGCCTAGTGCATCCCAATTTGAGTCCAACTTTCATTTGTTCTTGAAATCCAACTTTCATCTAATTCTTAAATTTCCAATAGACTTCAGAAATCTATCCCTTCAATCGCTTCGCAATTCTTAGTATCAAAATTTTTCCACGACCACTTTGTTTCTATTATTTGTGCCTTTCTATCCTATATACGATTCTGATGCTTTGCCTTCGATTTTATCCTTGGAAATGGCTGCTCCACGTACCCGTGCTCAGGCTGCCCTTTGCATGCGCCAGCTCACGATTGACAATCAGACTAGAGAAATTGCGACCCTGAAGGCGCAACTGGCTAGAGAAAAGTTGGAGAAACAGGAGATTATTGAGAGTAGACTCATACTGGAGACCGATGTACAACGATTGACTCATCATCTGGACTTGGCGGAGAGCCAGCTGCTGCAGATACCGACCGATTCCGCTCGCATCATGCGCTTAGCTGCACTTAACAGGGATTTATTGGATAGAGTGGAAATAGAGCGAGGACGTGATGCTCAGGCCCGTCAGCGCCAGGAGGAGTACAACGCCAGACAGGATTGGTAGATTTCGAAGCTCCATGGCATTATGGACAGACTTCAAGATCAGAATAATTACCTGCATTTGGTGATAGAGAACATGGAGGAAGAGGAGGTAGCACCGATGGAGGTGGCCGGAGATGACAGCGCTAGTGACAGCGATGGCAGAGAGATGTTCGATTAGATTAGCATTATAATATCTGGGTTGTAATAAAATTTGTGACTAAGAAAATACTATGTGTACCAAATTATTTTGAAACTTTCTGTTGCATACTTAAAACTTTGATGAGTATCTTATGAATAAAATTGTTTTTATTTTTATAGGAAAACAACATGGATCTTCAACGCATTATAAATAACTTCAAAATCAACTTCAGGAAAAGGAGTCAGAAATTAAAACACTGAAAGAAAAAAATGAGAAACTCGAAAGAGATAATTTCCAGATAGACGGGAATAATGTATGCATGACGGAGGATCTTTGTGAGGCCAGAGAGGAAGAGAAGAAACTACGCGAGGACGTAAGACGTTATGCCGCTTATCATCTAGAGTCGGAACGTCGACACGAAATCACCAAGCAAGAGTTAAACAAAGCTCAGGATAGGATTTTTACCCTCAAAATCCGGGACGATAGCCTTCTCAAAACACAACGCCGTCTGGAGGAACAAATCGCAGAGCAAGAAATCACTGAAAAAATAAGCCAATCAACAATACAGGAGCTACAAGATCAAGTAAACAACCTTGATCATCACAACACACAACTGCAGAATTACATTGAGCACCTGCAAAATGAAGTGATCAACATGGAAGAACTCGTAGAGCAACTAGAAGAAAACCCGATGGAAGAAGAAATTAACGAGGCAGTAGGAGATGGAGAGGTTATAGACGGTAGAGAGACGACTTTAGACTAGACATTGATTGTATTAAGAATTATTTGATTTACCTTTTGTTTCGAAACTTTTGGTGGTATGAATTTCAAAAATTTAATGAAATTATTTTAATTATACTTTGTGGCAAACAAATTAATAAAATACATGTTTATAGGATCTGACAGGCAGCCCACCCCGAAACAACCGTAACTCTCGTGGCGCCAAACAAAATGAAAATCAACCACCACCTCAGAGAGTAAATATCAGCCAAGAAGAGATGATGGCAATAGCCACTATCGTAACTGCGACGTTGCAAGGATTCGTGAACCCATTAGCTAACGCCATCCAACCACCTCAAGAACCACAGCCGCGTGGAATTAAATACCATTATGAAGCTCTAAGAAGGAATCGAGTTCCAACCTTCGATGGAAACTCAGACCCGGAAGTCAGTCACAATTGGCTCAAGAACGTCGAAACACAATTGCATTTACTGGAGATACCTGAAGAACTGAGAGTGGAGGTTGTAGCACCGTTTTTGGAAGACCGAGCCAGGAAATTGTGGGAAACTGTGTCGTCATCTTTGACAGAAGTGGAAGAGATCACATGACAGATTTGTATAAGAGAGTTTTTGAAACAATACTATCCAGCTAAATTTAGACTACAGAAGTTGGGTGAGTTTGAAAGCTTCAAACAGGCTCCAGACATGTCAGTAATGGAGTACACTTCACGATTCAAGGATCTGGGAACCTATGTCCCAACGATCATGTTGGATGAAACGTTAAAAATGCATCGTTTCAAGAAGGGACTCAACAGTCGAATTCAGTCAGCATTGGCAGTATTCAAGCCAAATAACTTTGCGGATTTGATGGGCGCTGCAATGAGCGCAGAAACTGATATCAAGCGACGCGAGGAAGAAAACAAGAACAAAAGGCCGATGAACAATCAATCTACTCAGAATGGTCCCAAGTTTAAGAAACCAAATTATTCAGGTGGGTCTTTCAAAGGAAGTTCTAGCATGGCTGGTAACACCGAAGGAAAGTGGTGTGATACATGTCAACATAAACATGTTGGAGAATGTTACCGAAAGACAGGCGCTTGTTTTAAGGGTGGAAAGGTGGGTCATAGAATTAAAGATTGTCCAGACAACAAGGACAAAGGGCCGGGGCCCAGTAAACAGCATGAAAACAAGACTAATGCTCGGGTGTACGCGATAACCCAAGAAGAAGCTGATAATACCAACGAAGTGGTGGCAGGTACAATTTTACTCAATAAAATGCCTACATATGCTTTGTTTGATTGTGTTGCCACACATTCATTTGTGTCTAGAATATTTGCTAAAAAGCTTAAACTTAAACATGATACTCTTAGTGAACCCTTAAGAGTGGCAACACCGACGAGTAAAGTAATTGAATCACACAGAGTGTATCGAAACTGTAAAATTTGTATCAGCAATCAAACTTTCAAAGCGGAATTGATTCAACTCAATATGGTTGAGTTTGACATCATTCTTGAAATGGACTGGTTGGCTAAAAACCATGCCATGGTAGACTGTCAAAGGAAAGATATTAGACTACAGACTTCGAACAAAGAGGAAGTCATATACCACGGGAAATCCAAAGAACGGAAATCTCTACTATCTGCCTCACAAGCCTGGAAGGCCATAAAAGGAGGTGAAGAGATTTATCTAGCAGTAATCAATGAGGTCAAAGTGGGAGAAATCCTAAAGTTAGACGATATTCCAATTGTTCAAGAATTTCCAGATGTTTTCCCTGAGGAATTACCGAGGAAGATACCCGATAGGGAAGTAGAATTTGAAATCAATTTGGTCCCTAGTGCTGCACCAATCTCAAAGGCACCATACCGAATGGCTTCAGCATAATTAAAGGAGTTAAAGGAGCAACTCCAGGAATTATTAGACAAGATGCAGATTCGCCCAAGTGTATCCCCGTGGGGAGCTCCAGTGCTATTCGTAAAGAAAAAGGACGGGAGCATGAGGCTATGTATTGATTACCGGGAGTTGAACAAGATAACCATAAAGAATAAGTACCCACTCCCGAGAATAGATGATCTTTTCGATCAGCTAAAAGGAGCCAAAGTTTTCTCAAAGCTTGATTTAAGATCAAGATATCATCAGTTAAAGGTCAAAGCAGAAGATATCCCTAAAACTGCTTTTAGAACAATATATGGACATTACGAATTCACAGTAATGCCCTTTGGTCTGACAAATGCTCCTGCAGCATTCATGGACCTGATGAATCGAGTATTCAAACCATACCTCGACAGATTTGTGGTTGTTTTTATAGATGATATCTTGGTATACTCACCAAGTGAAGAAGAACATAGAGAACATCTACGTCTCACTCTGCAAACACTACGTGAGAAAGAACTCTATGCCAAATTCAAGAAGTGTGAATTTTGGTTAAAGAGTGTGGCATTCCTAGGCCATATAATTTCTGAACTTGGAGTGTCAGTAGACCCTAAGAAAGTGGAAGCAATCAAAGATTGGCCACAACCAAAGACGGTGACTGAAGTAAGGAGTTTTCTGGGTTTAGCAGGCTACTACAGAAAATTTGTGGAAGGATTTTCTTCAATAGCCATTCCACTCACCAAACTTACTCAGAAAAATTCGAAGTTCATTTGGAATGAAGCATGTGAGAAGAGTTTTGAAACCCTGAAAACAAAAATCGCAACTACACCAGTATTAATCATCCCTGAAGATGGCAAGGACTTCACAGTATATAGTGACGCTTCAAAAGGAGGGCTAGGGTGTGTACTTATGCAAGAAGGCCAATTAATTGCTTATGCCTCACGGCAGTTAAAGCCGTATGAGCAAAATTAACCAACTCACGACCTTGAATTAGCTGCAGTAGTGTTTGCACTCAAAGTCTGGAGGCACTATCTTTATGGAGTAAAATGTGAAGTATTTACTGATCACCAGAGCCTCAAGTACATTTTCACTCAAAAAGAGTTAAATATGAGGCAAAGGAGATGGATGGAACTTCTGAAAGACTATGATTTAGTAATCAACTATCATCCAGGCAAGGCGAATAAGGTGGCAGATGCGTTGAGTCGAAGAAATTTTGGAAAGGTAAAATTATCTTCTCTGTCAGTACAACCAGGACTTCAAGAAACCATCAAATTGAAGCAAAGTCAAGACACCTCCATCCTTAAAATTAGAGAACAAATCCGAGAAGGAAAAATTCCAGAATTTCAAATAGAAGATAATGGGATACTCTGGATTAAAGGATGATTGTATGTGCCAAATATCGATGGAATTCGAGAGGAGGTAATGGCCGAGGCGCATAAATCAAGATTTTCGATGCATCCAGGGAGTACCAAATGTATAGAGACTTAAAAAATAATTACTGGTAGAACGGAATGAAGAAAGACGTGGCTGTATTTGTTTCCAAATGCCTAACCTGTCAACAAGTCAAGGCAGAACATCAAAGACCTGGAGGACTTTTACAACCATTGGAAATACCGGAGTGGAAGTGGGATAACATCTCCATGGATTTCGTTGTAGGGCTACCAAGATCCAGGCAGGGTCACGATGGTATCTGGGTAATCATTGACAGATTGACCAAGTCTGCACATTTCTTACCAGTGCGGATGACTTATAACCTGGATAAGCTCGCTACCTTGTATATGGACAACATAGTGAGACTACACGGAGTCCCGACAAGTATACTGTCTGACAGAGATCCAAGATTTGTATCAAGATTTTGGAAGAGTTTCCAAAAGGCTATGGGAACCAAGATTACTCTCAGCACGACCTATCATCCCCAGACTGATGGCCAAACCGAAAGGACAATTAAGACCCTCGAGGATATGTTGCGGGCATGTGCGCTGGATTTTTTTGGAAATTGGAGTGAACAGTTACCCCTGATCGAATTCGCTTATAACAACAGCTATCACAGTAGCATTGAGATGGCTCCGTATGAGTCTTTGTATGGAAGATAGTGTAGGTCACCCCTATATTGGGACGAAGTCGAAGAAAAAGCTGTTATCGGACCAGAACTTATTCAAATAACCGTTGACAAAGTAGCCATAATCAAAGAAAGACTCAAGGCAGCCCAAGACAGACAAAAAAGTTGGGCTGATTCGAAGAGAAGACCGTTGGAATTGGAGATTGGCGAAAAGACTTACGTCAAAGTCTCTCCTATGAAGGGAGTAGTTCGGTTCTGTAAGTCCGGAAAGTTGAACCCAAGATATGTGGGACCGTTCGAGATACTGGAGAAGGTGGGAACCTTAGCCTACCGTCTAGCCTTGCCTCCTAACATGTCCAGAATACATAACGTATTCCACATCTCACAGTTGAGAAAATATGTCCCAAACCCTAGTCACGTACTCAAAGTTGCACCACTAATGATGGAAGGGAACCTCAACGAAGAACTCAAATACAAAGAAGTCCCTACCCGAATAGTGGACTCAAAAGACCAAGTTTTGAGAAACCGGACAATACCTTATGTCAAAGTACAGTGGTCAAATCACACTGAAAGGGAGGCAACTTGGGAACTCGAGGAGAAAATGCGATCACAATACCCTCATCTATTTGAAAGATCAAGCTAATGCAAGTTTCGAGGATGAAACTTTCAATAAGGAGGGAGGGATGTGAGAACCCGGGATTTTAAGATCCACGACAAACCAAGTAAGTAATACGAACTTGAAGTTTAACCCAAACTAAGCTCTAAAATTTTCATTCCAACTAGATAACTTGAATATTAACTTAGATTTCAGCTAACTTAACTCGAAGAAATGGCTTCAAAGCTCGGAGATTAACTCAACGAGAGGCCAAGCTGAAAGTAACTGCATCCATCAAAGTACTGCCACGAGAAGAATAAAACCCCAGCTCAAGGACTCGATCCTTCAGCTCGAAGCAGCACAACCAATCTTGTCCTAACAAGAACAAAAAGGGAGCTACAAGATGAGCCAAGGAATTGGACAAACTTATTATGCAAGAAGCAACCTTTAAGATAACCAAGGATGAAGCTAAGGGATGAGCTAAAGGTTAAGACACATTAATGATGCAAGAGATGACTCTATAGGAAACCAAGATGACTCTTGAAGCTTGCATGGGATTTTGGACCACAATTATGGTTAGTCTTGAACTTGAAGAATGCATGGAGATTTGAAACACAATAATGACTAATCTTGGAGGCCAAGATTTCGGCCAAGGCTAGTGGAAAGGACTAGTATTCCTCTATAAATAGCACTTCAATTCTCATGCCAAATACACTCCAAAAATCTTTCAAAAACCTACAAAGTTTCGGTCCCCTCCCCTAAAGAAACACTCTCGGACAAAAGCAAGGAAAAGGAAAAAAGGAAGGTTCGTGCAATCCAGTGCGGAAATCCTACGTTGAAGTGCTGTTTGATTAAAGACTGCATTTGCTAAGGTCACGTCGAAGTGCTGCCCGATTTCAACAAGAAACTTCCTTCAAGATACAGTATGTGGACTTTTGATTAAGTATTTGTTTCTATTTTAAACTTTGATATCAATAATATGACATGCATGTATGTGTGTCCTAAATTTCGAAAATGTAGTCTGTTCTTTTTAAAATCTCGATCGATTATGTTTTTTCTTTTATGATTCGAAATTCTTGGTTCCGCTGTGTCTGTATGAATCACTCTGGAATCTGAATATCTGAAAACTTCTGTCTGTTACTTTTGAATTCTGTTGCACTGTTACGATTCGAATTTGAAATGGGACGAGAATTGTAGTTCTGTTCTGGCCCCCATTGGTGGGTATAAAACCATGTTCTGTTCTGGCATCATTGGTGGGTATAAAACCATGTTCTGGCCCCCATTGGTGGGTATAAAACCATGTTCTGGCCTCCCCCCTTAGAGGACTAACATATTGGGGACAATTTGACCATGGAAATGAGATGAGTAACAGTGTGTTTTGTCTGCTCTGAAATGATCTGAATTGTTTCTGTTCTGAATCATTTGATAAGCTCCGTCTTTTATTCGCTTCGTTTCTGTTCTGTTAAGTCAAGAATATTGAGTTTTGAAAGTATGTTAAAAGAAATTTTTAAAGAATTAACTTCTATATGTATCTTTGGAATCGATCGACCCCCACTTGCTGAGTGATTCCCAAAACACTCACCCCTTACAAATTTCAGATAAAAATGAAGAACAAATGAACGAGGAGGAGCAAGAAGCGTTTTGGAGATGGTGATCAGAATTCGAGAAATCAAGAAATTGTATTCCTTTTTGTTTAGCTTCTGAAAAACTCTGATGTAAAAGTTTATTTCCTTGTCATTGTAAGACAATATATTATTTATGAAAAAGACTGGTTTGATTTGATACGAGGCTTTATTGTTTTCAATGTAATTGTTAAACAATGCCGGATGTCACTGATGCTTCGGACTCGGGGCGTGACAATCTTTCCTTTCCTTTTCTTGTTAGATAATCTCCTAAATTTTTATTCACCACTAATTAAAATTTAAACAATATTTCTACCATGTTATCTAGCAATATTTCTCTCCTCTTCACCTAATAGAAATCGGCCATTTCCTTGGTAGATTTAAAAAGTTTAACAACTCATTTCTTTGATTCCTTTCCTTATCCATTTTCTTGGATGATAATCCTATCACACTTAATCTTCAGTAATTAATATTTAAACAATTTCCCTACCCATTTTAACTAGATGAATTCGGCCATCCCTATCCTAAATTCAAAAATATTTGACAACTCACTACTTGATTCATTTCCTTAATCCATTCTTGGTAGATAATTCCCTCACCATTTAATCCTCAATAATTATCAATTAAGCAAAATTTTTCTACAACATTTTGAAAGAAGATTTCGGCCACCACTCCCTCTCAAATCAAATAATATCATTATCCTTTCCTTATCCCACAAATTCAAAGAAAGCAAGATTCATTTTGCCATTCAATCATCCCTTTTCTCTTGCAATTTCCCATTCATTTTTTTTCTAGACTTCCCTCTCCTTATTCTCGAAAACTTCAGAAAATTTCAGAGAATTCATGCAGCAAAAATCGTGAGAACTAGGGAGAAAAACAAGAAACAAAAGAAGCACACTCCGTCTCCGCCGCGCCGCGTCGCGTCGCATCGTCGTATCTTTTGTTTTCTTCAAAACAAAAATCCAAGGCATGTACATGTCCTTCTTTTCTCTTTAATCAAGTCATATTAACATTTTAAAACATTTCATGTGCATGATTTAGAAGGCAAAACCGAATTTGGACAGCAACTCTCCAAGAAAAATCTGCACAGAATTTCGGGCCCCACTTCTTCTTCATGGTTTTGTTGTTTTTGAAGAATTCAGGGTTTGGCTCGATTCCAGGGGCTCGAGGCTGCATCTAGACATGTACTAGGACATGTTAGGGTCGTGTTAGTCCATTGGTACCAGCCACAACACACTGGAAGAAGAGATTTGACGGCAAGAGTTCATGTTGCAATTGTTGAGTTTCGAAAATTCTGTTTTTGGATGGTTCAAGGAGGTTCGAATCTTGGTTGGCTTTTGGGCCTGTAACCATGGTTTGGACCCTTCCTTGACATGTCTAGGACGTGAGAAAGATGCCCTTTCATGGCTTGGTTCACGTCCCCATCGGTTTTAAAAACAAAACAAGAACATCCCCTTCGGTTTTGGAAAACTCTGGTTGGTGTGTGTTGTGTTTCGAAAATTTTGGTGTTTGTGTGGAGCTTGGTTGGCTCTTTAGCCCTTAGCCATGGTTCATACAACACCTCATGATGTCTAGATCATGCCATGGTCAATCAAATGGCCACTGGACTGGCACATGACAGCAGGAACAAGCAAAACGTCCCACGCGTACAGTTTGGTTCTCGGTTGGAGGCGTGGTGATGTTTCTGGTGTTGCTTGGATCGTGACTGGCCTAGGGCCCTTAACCATGGTTCAAGCAATACCTTAGGATGTTGGGAAGAGGCTCTGGTCGGTGGTTCAAGCCCCAATGGCCAATAGTCTCGCAAACGAAGCGATGCAAGCACAAGCGCTGTTGCTGTACTTAGACAGCATCTTGGGGCACGGTTCAGAGGTGCCGTTTGAGTTCTTGGTTGGCTTTTAGCCTATGGACTTGGACTGGACAGTGCTTCATTGAGTTAGGAAGGTCATGTTTTTGGCCGTTTGTGATTTGGGTCATTTTAGAGGTCGTACGAGAATTTACGGTGCAATGTGCCAAAGTGACTCTCGAAAGAGCGTTTCACGTTTTTGGCCTCCATTCACTAAATTTCGAGTACTGTAAATTTAGGAGCATTATTTCATCATTTTTAAGAGTATTTTAATCATGACTAAACGTTGGTTCGGTGTTGGTTCGGGTTGGCTCGGAGTCATGATTAAATACTAAGTCAGCGGGCGTAATTGTCTCGTTTTTCGATTCAATTACAAAGTTTGGTCAAGTAAATTATTTGCATATTTTCATGACATAATTAGGTCGCAGCGAGCCTGGGAACAATCCAACCCCTTATGGTAAAATTTATACAGGATATTTAATTTTTGTATTTAATTATATTACGTGCAAAAAAGTAAAATATTCATTTTTGAGAGTATGTGATATTGCTTGTGGCCATTGTACTATCATGGGATTATTACTTCACCCGGTCGCCAGTTACCGGTCAGTTCAGTTGTGTACCACCCAGTATACTGTGGCATTAGTCTTATCAGACGATTAGTATTTCACCCGGTCGTCAGTTACCGGTCAGTTCAGTTCAGTTCAGTGCAGTTCATGGGGCCACTTGCGTAGAACATAATCTCAACAAAATTATGATAGGCTATTTTATTACAGAGCTCTATTGAGCAAACAGTTCCCTTATGATTTCCAGTTCAGTTATGCGCGTATTTATAATTATCCATGATAAGATATTTACAGTTCAGTTATGCAAGTACTATAATTCCTCATGACATGATATTTTCACTTCGCATGCAATTTCATTATTATCTATTTACTTGTTATTTACGATATATGTATGCTGAGTCTTTAGACTCACTAGACTTGATTGTTGTAGGTACTGATGATGTCGGGATCGAGGGCGGGGACCAGTGAGCCAGCTCGAGTCGGCAGTAGTGGGACCTGAGGACCTCATTTATCAGTTTATTTATTATTTTTTTTGCGAAAACTCATTTTATTACAATGAATTATTTTAAGCTGTCGTTTTGAAACATTATTTACTTCCGCTGGTATTTTTGAACGTTAAACTTTATTTATCAGTTTATTTATAAACGAGGCATTTTATTTAATTAAAGAGAAAATTTTTAAATTTTTCCGCAAATTTTCAAGCACGAATTTAGAGGCCTCTACAGGTGGTATCATAGCCTATGTTCTTGCAAAAGGTTGCACTACTACTGACCTCGAGAAGCTCACGAAGTCACGTCTTCGGTCTGTAAGTTTTACATTCATGCAATTTATTTAAAGCCGGAATTATTTTAATTGCATGTCCTCATGAAGTATTTTTACGTTCAGATTTTAATTGTCAGTATTTATTTACATTTAAATAAATTATGGAATTATGCATGTTGGTTACATATGGGTTATATATGGAACAGTATGCCTCCTAGACGCCAGGTTGGACGCCTGAGAGGTGATGATGAGCGCCGTCATGAAGACGGTGAGGATCAAGGACAGGGGGGATTCGGACCTCCACCCCCTCCACCTGACATGAATGCCCAGATGCTAGCTGGTATGAACCGGTTCTTCGCACAGTTTGCGGGTAACAATGCCGCGGTGGCAGCTAGGCTGACAGGGCCTGAGGCTGTCTACGAGAGATTCATGAAGATGCCTCCTAAGGAGTTTTCAGGGACGACGGACCCCATGATTGCCGAGGGCTGGATCAAGTCCCTCGAGGTTATCTTCGAGTTTATGGAGCTTGGAGATGCAGACAGAGTTCGTTTTGCCACCTACTTATTTGGATGAGATGCTCGCTTATGGTGGGAAGGAGCATCAGTAGCCCTGAACTTGGCTACACTGAGTTGGGCGCGTTTCACGTAGGTATTCTACTCCAAGTATTTTACTGAGGAAGTGTGCACCAGGTTGACCACGGAATTCATGAGCCTAAGACAGGGAGATTTGACTGTTACGGAGTTCATCCGTAAATTTGAGAGGGGTTGTCATTTTGTACTCCTGATCGCGAATGATGCCAAGGTCAAGTTAATGCATTTCTTGGTGGGTTTACGGCCGATCTTGCGCCGTGATGTTAGGGTATCTGACCCTACTACTTATGAGGTCACTGTCTCCAGAGCTCTAGCTGCAGAGCAAGATCAGCGAGATATCGAGAGAGACCGCCAGGGCAAGCGACCAGTCCAGGTACCGCACCGCCCTGCTCCTCAGCAGCATCAGCAGCAGAACAAGAGGCCTTTACATGGCCCGCCCAGAAACAGAGGCCACCAGCAGTAGTAGCAGCAGCGGGGACGCACAGTCCCTAAGCCTATTGAGCATCCGATCTGTCCTAAATGCTCACGCCGCCATGCTGGAGTATGTATGTATGGCTCTGGGAAGTGTTACAAGTGCGGTAGCCCAGACCACGTGTTACCGCAGTGCCCTCAGAGGAATCTGCCTACCCAAGGCATGGTATTTGCTCTCCATGGAGCGGAGACGAACCCCGATACCATGATTATGACAGGTACCTTTAAGCTTTAAATTTATATTTGGGATTTAATGTTTTGGGTGAGATTTTGAACCTAGTATTGCGATAGGATTGTATGCTCTACTCAATATTATTTTTGGGGAATTTAAATTAGAAGAACTTTGGCCTTTTCATGTCTATAACCTTAGCTCTTGTGATTATTGGGTTCAACATAGTGTTCTAATCTTTTAGGGAGAATTTTCATAGCTGGCTCAACTACAAAAGCCCTGATAGATTCAGGGGCTACTCACTCATTTATTTCTGAGGTCTTTGCAAATTTTCTCAAAGTTAAGACCGTTGGGCTAGATGTAGCCTACTCAGTGGTACTGCCTTCGGGAGAGGAGATGGCAGCCACCAATGTCATCCGAGACATAGATCTGGAGCTCCATGGCAACCTTGTTTACACGGATCTGATTGTCTTGCCGATTCCAGAGTTCGATATCATATTAGGCATGGATTGGCTATTGCGGAACAGAGTGTTGATGGACTTCCAACGGAGATCTGTTCTAGTCCGACCGCCTGGGATGACACAGTTTTTATTTGAGCCGGACAGGTACTTTCCCTTACCGCGCATTATTCCTTATGTCCAGGCTAGGAAGCTCATGCATAGAGGGTGTCGAGCGTTTTTAGCAACTTTTATATCTGTCCCTGAGACACCCAGTCAGTCAGCCGCAGATGTTCCGATTGTTAGAGATTTTTTAGACTTTTTTCCTGAGGACGTCTCTGGTATGCCACCCGAGAGAGAGGTGGAGTTTTCTATTGAACTTATGCCAGGTACGGTACCGATCTCAAAAGCACCGTACCGACTAGCGCCGACAGAGATGGCAGAGCTTAAGAAGCAGATTCAGGAACTTCTTGACAAGGAGTTCATTCGCCCAAGCTTTTCACCATGGGACGCGCCAGTCTTGTTTGTGAAGAAGAAAGATGGCTCTATGAGACTTTGCATCGATTACCGGGAGTTGAACAGGGATACAGTGAAGAATAAATACCCACTTCCGAGGATTGAAGATCTATTTGACCAGTTGCAGGGAGCTTCGGTATTCTCCAAGATTGATCTGCGTTCTGGTTATCACCAGTTGAGGGTGAAAGACGCTGATGTTTCCAAGACTGCTTTTAGGACTCGTTATGGCCACTACGAGTTCCTTGTAATGCCGTTCGGTTTGACGAATGCGCCAGCGATCATCATGGATATCATGAATCGCGTATTTTAGCCGTATCTCTATCAGTTTGTTATACTGTTCATAGACGACATTCTCGTCTACTCGAAGAATCAAGAGGATCACAGAAGACATATGACCACAGTGTTGCAGAACTTACAAAAGCATAAATTATTCGCAAAGTTTAGTAAATGCGAATTCTGGTTAGAGAAGGTAGCGTTCTTAGGCCACATTGTTTCTAGCAGTGGTATTGAGGTTGACCCAGCGAAAGTTGCAGCAGTCAGAGACTGGGTTGTGCCGCAGAATGTATCTGAGATCCGCAGTTTTCTGGGCTTAGCAGGATATTACCGAAAGTTCATTCAGGGATTTTCTTCCATCGCAGTTCTACTCACAGCATTGACCAAGAAGAATGTGAAATTTGTGTGGAGCGATGAGTGCCAGAAGAGCTTCGATGCTTTGAAGCAAGCTCTTATCTCAGCACCAGTTTTGGCCATGCCATCAGGGCCTGGAGATTTTGTCTTGTATACCGATGCTTCGAAGCTTGGTCTCGGTGCAGTATTGATGCAGCATGTAAAGGTGATAGCGTATGCTTCTCGACAGTTGAAAACTCATGAGAAGAACTACCACCCATGATCTAGAGTTGGCATCCGTAGTATTTACCTTGAAGATTTGGAGGTATTATTGGTACGGGGAGAAGTGCCAGATCTTTACCGACCATAAGAGCCTCAAGTATTTCTTTACGCAAAAAGAGATGAATATGCGTCAGAGGCGATGGTTGGAGCTTGTGAAAGACTATGATTGTGACATTAGCTACCACCCGGGTAAAGCTAATGTAGTCTTGGATGCATTGAGCAGGAAAGTTGCAGTGATGGCCCATCTGATGATTCAGAGACCTCTTCAGTCTGAGATGCAGAGGTTTGATCTAGAAGCATATCCTCAAGGTAGAGTTCCCCGTCTATCCACCTTGACGATCCAGTCTTCTCTCATTGACCGTATTCGCAGTGGTCAGCCAGCAGATGAGCAGTTGGCAAAGTGGAAGCAGAGAGATGAGGCCAAGGGCAGTGGCTTGTATTCAGTTAGTGACGGTATTGTGAGATACCGAGACAGGATATGGGTTCGTAGCAGTGATTCAATCCGAGCAGATATTCTATCAGAGGACCATATGTCGCCGTACTCTATTCATCAAGGGAGTACGAAGATGTACAAAGACCTGCAGTTATTGTACTGGTGGCCAGGAATGAAGAAAGATATCAGGCATTTTGTCTCCGAGTGTCTGACTTGTCAGTTAGTGAAGGCAGAGCATCAGAGGCCAGTAGGTATGCTCAAGCCTCTTCCTATTCTCGAGTGGAAGTGGGAGCATGTTACCATGGATTTTGTGACCGGTTTGCCGAAGTCAATCAGAGGATCAAATGCTATCTTGGTGATTGTTGATCGTCTTACCAAATCAGCGCACTTCTTGCCTATTAAGACGACTTTCACCATGGTTCAGTATGCAGAGTTGTATATCCGGGAGATAGCCCGACTTCATGGTATTCAAGTTTCTATCGTATCTGACAGAGACCCCAGATTCACTTCCTCATTTTGGAAGAGTTTGCATTCGACGATGGGTACGAAGTTGTTGTTTAGCACAGCTTTCCACACTCAGACAGACGGGCGGTCAGAGCGAGTTATTCAGATTTTGGAAGATCTTCTCCGTGCTTGTGTTATCGATTTCTCCGGGAGGTGGGAGTCGAATTTGCCATTAGTGGAGTTCACCTATAACAACAGTTTTCAGTCGTCTCTAGGAATGGCTCCGTATGAAGCATTGTATGGTCGCAAGTGTAGATCTCCTGTTCATTGGGATGAGGTAGGAGAGAGAGCAGAGTTGGGTCCAGAGATTATTCAGCAGACTGTCGATGTAGTAGCCCAGATCCGTGACAGGATGAGGACTGCTCAGAGTTGACAGAAAAGTTATGCGGACCATCGGAGGAGAGATTTGGAGTTCGCCGTGGGCGACCATGCCTTTGTGAAAGTGGCACCTATGAAGGGTGACATGCGATTTGGGAAGAAAGGGAAGCTCAGTCCGAGATTCATTAGACCATTTGAGATCCTTGACAGAGTTGGGACGCTAGCTGATCGTGTTGCTCTTCCGCCGAATCTGGCCGGAGTACACAATGTGTTCCACGTCTCTATGCTGAGGAAGTATATTGCAAATCCTTCGCATGTACTGAACTTTGAGCCGTTGCAGCTTACTCCGAACCTGTCTTATGAGGAGAGACCAGTGCAGATTCTAGACAGACAGGAGAAGAAGCTTCGGAACAAGCTGGTTAAGCGAGTTGAAGTCAAGTGGCTTAACCATTCAGAGGAGGAAGCTACGTGGGAGTCTGAGCCCGAGATGAGGAGTCGGTATCCGGAACTATTCGGTGAGTATTAATTTCGAGGACGAAATTTCTTTTAAGGGGAGAAGGATTGTAGAACCCGGAAATTAGACTACGTATAAGCCATGCATAATTCCTAGCATCTAAATTAAAATGATTTTCATTGCATGAGTATTAAATTTCTTTCCTTTAATGCAGTAGTTTAATTATTAGTTTTTTTCAGTTAAATAAGTGAGGCCGGACTGGAGTTGGAGTAAAGAGATAAAATTTAATATTAAGAAAACATTCCTAGAATTTATTTAAGATAAATAATAAGTTATTTTAGTATAAAAGAATGTTTAAGAATTTATTTAATTAACTTGAGGTAAGTAGTAAATAAATTCTTTATGTCCAATAATTTAATTAAAAGCCTAAAATAAAATATGTAAACAATTGAGATAAGTTAATCTAGGCTTATTTTATTTAATAAATTATGACTTAACATATTTGCAATTTAATTTAAAGATTTACCCATGCATGCAAAATAATGTCTATCCTAAAGTGGTTTATTAATCCACAAAAATATTTAATGGGTAGATAAAACACTAAAGATTTAAAATTGAATAATTAAGAAATATTTTTCCACCCCATTTACTTAGATAAAATCGGCCACCCCTCTTTTTAAAAGATTTAATTTTGATTTACAACTCATTTCTTTAATATCTTTCCTTTCCTTTTCTTGTTAGATAATCTCCTAAATTTTTATTCACCACTAATTAATATTTAAGCAATATTTCTACCATGTTATCTAGCAATATTTCTTTCCTCTTCACCTAATAAAAATCGGCCATTTCCTTGGTAGATTTAAAAAGTTTAACGACTCATTTCTTTGATTCCTTTCCTTATCCATTTTCTTGGAAGATAATCCTATCACACTTAATCTTCAATAATTAATATTTAAGCAATTTTCCTATCCATTTTAACTAGATGAATTCGGCCATCCCTATCCTAAATTCAAAAATATTCGACAACTCACTACTTGATTCATTTCCTTAATCCATTCTTGCTACATAATTCCCTCACCATTTAATTCTCAATAATTATCAATTAAGCAAAATTTTTCTACCCCATTTTGAAAGAAGATTTCGGTCACCACTCCCTCTCAAATCAAATAATATCATTATCCTTTCCTTATCCCACAAATTCAAAGAAAGCAAGATTCATTTTGCCATTTAATCATCCCTTTTATCTTGCAATTTCCCATTCATTTTTTTTCTAGACTTCCCTCTCCTTATTCTCGAAAACTTCAGAAAATTTCAGAGAATTCATGCAGCAAAAATTGTGAGAACTAGGGAGGAAAACAAGAAACAAAAGAAGCACACTCTGTCTCCGCCGCGCCGCGTCGTCGTATCTTTTGTTTTCTTCAAAAAAAAAATCCAAGGCATGTATATGTCCTTCTTTTCTCTTTAATCAAGTCATATTAACATTTTAAAACATTTCATGTGCATGTTTTAGAAGGCAAAACCGAATTTGGACAGCAACTCTCCAAGAAAAATCTGCACAGAATTTCGGGCCCCACTTGTTCTTCACGGGTTTGTTGTTTTTGATGAATTCAGGGTTTGGCTCGATTCCAGGGGCTCGAGGCTGCATCTAGACATGTACTAGGACATGTTAGGGTCGTGTTAGTCCATTGGTACCAGCCCCAACACACTGGAAGAAGAGATTTGACGGCAACAGTTCATGTTGCAATTGTTGAGTTTCGAAAATTCTGTTTTTGGATGGTTCAAGGTGGTTCGAATCTTGGTTGGTTTTTGGGCCTGTAACCATGGTTGGGACCCTTCCTTGACATGTCTAGGACGTGACCAAGATGCCCTGTCATGGCTTGGTTCACGTCCCCATCGGTTTTGGAAAACTCTGGTTGGTGTGTGTTGTGTTTCGAAAATTTTGGTGTTTGTGTGGAGCTTGGTTGGCTCTTTAGCCCTTAGCCATGGTTCATACAACACCTCATGATCTCTAGATCATGCCATGGTCAATCAAATGGCCATTGGAATGGCACATGACAGCAGGAACAAGCAAAACGTCCCACGCGTAAAGTTTGGTTCTCGGTTAGAGGCGTGGTGATGTTTATGGTGTTGCTTGGATCGTGACTGGCCTAGGGCCCTTAACCATGGTTCAAGCCATACCTTAGGATGTTGGGAAGAGGCTCTGGTTGGTGGTTCAAGCCCCAATGGCCAATAGTCTCGCAAATGAAGCGATGCAAGCACAAGCGCTGTTGCTGTACTTAGACAGCATCTTGGGGCACAGTTCAGAGGTGCCGTTTGAGTTCTTGGTTGGCTTTTAGCCTATGGACTTGGACTGGACAGTGCCTCATTGAGTTAGGAACGTCATGTTTTTGGCCGTTTGTGATTTGGATCATTTAAGAGGTCGTACGAGAATTTACGGTGCAATGTGCCAAAGTGACTCTCGAAAAAGCGTTTCACGTTTTTGGCCTCCATTCACTAAATTTCGAGTACTGTAAATTTAGGAGCATTATTTCATCATTTTTAATAGTATTTTAATGATGACTAAACGTTGGTTTGGTGTTGGTTCGGGTTGGCTCGGAGTCATGATTAAATACTAAGTCAACGGGCGTAATTATCTCGTTTTTCGATTCAATTACAAAGTTTGGTCAAGTTAATTATTTGCATATTTTCATGACATAATTATGTCGCAGCGAGCCTGGGAACGATCCAACCCCTTATGGTAAAATTTATACAGGATATTTAATTTTTGTATTTAATTATATTACGTGCAAAAAATTAAAATATTCATTTTTGAGAGTATGTGATATTGCTTGTGGCCATTGTACTATTATGGGATTTTTACTTCACCCGGTCGCCAGTTACCGGTCAGTTCAGTTGTGTACCACCCAGTATACTGTGGCATTAGTCTAATCAGACGATTAGTATTTCACCCGGTCGTCAGTTATCGGTCCCGGTCGTCAGTTACATGATATTTTCACTTCGCATGCAATTTCATTATTATCTATTTACTTGTTATTTACGATAAATGCATTCTGAGTCTTTAGACTCACTAGACTTGATTGTTGTAGGTACTGATGATGTCGGGATCGAGGGCGGGGACCAGTGAGCCAGCTCGAGTCGGCAGTAGTGGGACCCGAGGACCTCATTTATCAGTTTATTTTTTTTTTTTTTTTT
>NC_133309.1:6187035-6190380 GCF_012295235.1 Primulina huaijiensis
TTTTTTTGTATGAGTATTTGGAGTCGAAAAAAAAGTGGTAGACTTAATCGAGTATCTGAAAATAATTTAAACATGGATGATAATTCAAATAATCAAGATAATGATAACAACAACAACAACAACAACAATAATAATAATAATAATAATAATAATAATAATAATAATAATAATAATAATAATCAAGAACATGATCAATTAAGAACACTAAGGCACCATATGAACCCTATTAGAACTAGGCCCCATCTTGTTTAGTTTTTCCTCCTGATACATCTAATTTCAACTTTAAATCTCAAATTATTCAACTTTTACCAAATTTTCATGGCTTAGATTCTGAAAATCCATATTTACATCTAAGAGAATTTGAGGAAGTTTGTAACACTTATAATGATCAAAATTGTAGCGTGGATATAGTTTGATTAAAGCTTTTCCCTTTTTCTTTAAAAGATAAAGCTAAAACATGGCTACAAAACTTGAGATCAAGTTCAATAAGATCATGGGAAGAAATGCAACAACAATTTATCAAAAAAAATTTTCCTTCCCATAGAACAAACTCTTTTAAAAGACAAATTACTACTCTTTCTCAAAAACAAGGAGAAACATTTTATTAATGTTTTGATAGATATAAAGAATTACTTAATACATGCCCACATCATGGTTTTGAAACATGGAAAATAGTCTCTCACTTTTATGAAGGTCTAATACCTAAAGATAGGCAAATGATAGAATTCATGTGTAATGGAACTTTTGAAGATAAAAACCCAAATGAAGCTATGGAGTATTTGGATTCATTAGCATAAAATGCTCAAAATTGGGATAAAATAGGAACAATAGAATCACCAACAACTAAAATCAATAATTCAACAAATGGGGGTGGTATCTATAATCTTAAAGATGATATAGATATTCAAGCTAAACTTGCATCTTTAACAAGAAAAATTGAGTCATTAGAAATGAAAAAGAGTAGTCAATTAAAAAGTATACAAGAAATTATTTGTCATACATGTGATACACATGATCATGCTACAAAAGATTGTCCAACATTACCTTCATGTAAAGAATGTCTCCATGAACAAGCAAATTATGTTAACAATTATAAAAAACCAATACTAGATCCTTTTTCAACATCATATAATCCTGGATGGAAAAATCATCCTAATTTTAGTTGGAGGAATGATAATAATGCACAACCCTCACAACAATATTTTCAAAGTAACCAAAATCATCAAGGTTATATTCCTTATGTTACACCTCCAAGAAAAAACTTTGAAGATGTAATTAATGCATTTATCCAAAATCAAGAATCTATCAATATTCAAAACAGTCAATCTATGAGTGATTTGAAAGAAACTCTTGCAAAATTTGTATTTGCACTTAATATTGATGAAAAAAAAAATTTCCATCTCAACCTCAACCTAATCCTAAAAATCAAAATCAAGAATTAAAAAATGAAAAAATTGATCAAATAAAATCTGTTATTACCCTTAAAAGTGGTAAAATAGTTAATGATCCATATAGTAATGCAAACAAGGATAATTTAAAATCAAAGAGTAAGGATGATAATCCTGATACTTTTGAGAATGATGATACCTTAAATTCTAAAAATAATATGTTGATTGATAAATCATCTGAAATAGTAAATGAATCAAATAAACCTACACAATTTCCTCATGCATTAACTAATCATAAAAAACAAAAAAATGATTATGATATCTATGAAATTTTTAAACAAGTAAAGATAAATATTCTATTATTAGATGCTATTAAACAAGTACCTTCATATGCAAATTTTTTAAAAGATTTATGTACTGTGAAGAGAAAATTGCATGTGAAGAAGAAAGCATTCTTGGCTGAACAAGTAAGTTCTATTCTTCAAAATAATTCTAGTTTAAGATATAAAGATCCTGGTTGTCCAACAATTTCATGTATTATTGGAGAAAATAAAATTAAAAAACTTTGTTAGATTTGGGAGCAAGTGTGATTCCTTATTCAGTTTATGAAAAACTTAATTTAGGAGAATTAAAACCTACTTCTGTTACTCTCTTACTGGCGGATAGGTCAATCAAAATACCTAGAGGTATTATAGAAGATGTGTTGGTTCAAGTTGATAAATTCATATATCCTGTAGATTTTATTGTTTTGGATAAACAACCAATACAAGTACATAATGAGCCAGTAATATTGGGACGACCATTTCTAGCAACTTCAAATGCTTTAATTAATTGTCGAAATGGAATAATGAAATTGTCTTTTGGAAATATAACTCTAGAACTTAATGTGTTCAATTTATGTAAACAACCAAGTATTAATGAAAATGAATATGATAATGAAATTGAAACAATTATGGAAGAAAATATACAAGAAGAAAACTTAGTTCAACAATCTGAAATTTTTTCAATAGAAAGTTTTGAGTCTGAAAATAATTTTAAAGAAGATGATAATACAAAACTTGAATTAAAAGTTTTACCATTCGAATTGAAATATGTATTTCTTAGTGAAAATAAAACATTTATTGTTGTAATTTTTTTCACTCTTTTACAAAATCAAGAAGAAGATTTAATTAAATTACTTAAAATATATAAAAATGCAATTGGATGGACTTTGAAAGATATAAAAGGTATAAATCCTTTAATTTGCACACATAAAATTCATTTGGAAGAAAATGTTAAAACATATCAACAACCACGAAGAAGGTTAAATCCACATATGAAGGAAGTTGTTAAGAATGAAGTATTAAAACTATTAGACGCTGGAATTATCTATCCAATCTCAGATAGTAAATGGGTAAGTCCAACACAAGTAGTACCTAAAAAGTCAGGCATCACTGTTATAAAAGATGAAAAGGGAGAGTTATTACAAGCTAGGATTCCATCTAGTTGGCGTATGTGTATTGATTATAGAAAATTAAATGATGCAACTAGAAAAGATCATTTCCCACTACCATTTTTAGATCAAATTTTAGAAAAAGTAGTAGGAAATTCTTATTACTGTTTTCTTGATGGGTATTCAGGGTATTATCAAATACCTATATCATTAGAAGATAAAAAAAAAACTACTTTCACTTGTCCTTTCGGAACTTTTGCATTTAAAAGAATGCCATTTGGTTTATGTAATGCTCCGGCTACTTTTCAAAGATGCATGTTAAGTATTTTCAGTGATATGATTGAAGAATTTGTAGAAGTTTTTATGGATGATATAACTGTTTTTGGAAACTCATTTGAAAATTGTCTTAAAAACCTAGAAGAAGTATTAAAACGATGTGAAGAAAAAAATCTTGTTTTAAATTGGGAAAAATGTCATTATATGGTTAAATCTGGGATTGTGTTAGGTCATGTGATATCTGAAAAA
>NC_133309.1:6190461-6208613 GCF_012295235.1 Primulina huaijiensis
CCAAGATTAATACGGTGGATTTTATTGTTACAAGAATTTGATATTATAATTAAAGATAAAAAAGGAAAAGAAAATGTAGTAGCCGATCATTTATCTAGAATAATGACTGAATCATCTCATAATGAAATACCAATAAATGAAAATTTTCCAGATGATCAGTTGTTTTATGCTATTATTATGCCCTGGTTTGCTAACATTGTAAATTTTATTGTGACAAATAAAATTCCTTCTCATTGGAATTCACAGGATAAGAATAAATTCTTGATAGAAGTTAAAAAATTTTATTGGGATGATCCTTACTTGTTTAAGTATTGTCCTGACCAAATTTTTCGACGATGCATACCCGACAATGAAGTAAGTAATGTTATTAAATTTTGTCATTCTAAAGCATGTGGATGTCATTTTTCATCCAATAAAACAGCTGCAAAAATTTTACAATGTGGATTTTATTGACCGTCTTTATTCAAAGATACGCATTTCTTTTGCAAATCTTGTGAAAACTGTCTGAAGATGAGATCAATTTCAAAACGAAACATGATGCCTTTAAATCCAATCATAATTATTGAAATATTCGATAGTTGGGGGATAGATTTTATGGGTCCATTTCCATTATCTTTTGGATATACGTACATTTTTGTCGCTGTTGATTATGTTTCAAAATGGATTGAAGCAATTGCATGGAGAACTAATGATCATAAAGTTGTTATAAAATTTTTAAAAGAAAATATTTTTAGCCGATTCGGAATACCTAGAGCAATAATTAGTGATGGGGGAAGTCATTTTATAAATAAATCATTTTCTTCATTGTTAAGAAAATATGGCATTACACATAAAGTTTCTAATCCATATCATCCTCAAAGTAATGGTCAAGTTGAACTTGCAAATAGAGAAATAAAACAAATTTTAGAAAAAATGGTTAATCCAAATCGAAAAGATTGGTCTTGAAGATTAACTGAAGCATTATGGGCATATAGAACTGCATTTAAAACATCATTAGGGATGTCACCATATAGGTTAGTTTTTGGTAAGCATTGTCATTTACCGGTTGAACTTGAACATAAAGCGTATTGGACAATTAAAATATTTAATATTAATTTAGATAATGCATCTAAATTAAGAAAATTACAATTAAATGAATTTGAAGAATTAAGAAATGATGCCTATGAAAATTCAAAGATTTATAAAGATAAAACTAAAGCCTTTCATGATAAAAATATTTCGAGAAAGTCAGGACCATTTATAGTTAAAATTGTTTATCCTCATGGTGTTGTTGATATTGAAAATCCTAAAAATAATGACGTGTTTAAAGTTAATGGGCAAATACTTAAGCCTTTTATAGAAAATGGAATTCTTAATGATGATTTTATGCCTTTATATGATCCACAATAGTTGGTTGATATTTTCATTTTGTTTTTGCAGATTCTAGTTCATTTCCCGGTTAAGTGACGGATAACGGTAATCCGTGACTATCTAAGTCGGTTTTTTCAGTTTTCCCAAAATAATAATAATAATAATAATAATAATAATATGGATGCTTGTATTGTGAATCTTCATAAATATTTTGCTTGTTTTCCTGATAATGCGTTGAAAAAAAATTTATAAAGCTAGATGTGAGCGACTAACGTTGATGATGTCATATGGCATGCCGAATGATATCCGTTTGATAATTGAAGCAAAAGTCCGATTGGTTGGGGAAGCAAGTGAAATAATAATAATACATATGCCATGATTTGGTAAAAGCACATATGCCAAAAAGCGAAAATCTAAACGTATAGGTGGATGTCATAAATGTGCAAGGTGGACTTGTAAAGGGAAATGCAAAAATGTTGGAATGACATCAATGAATAGAGAAGATAAAATTTTATTCATTAAGAATGGTCTGAGTAAAGAGCCTTTGGATAATTTTCTAGAGGTTCTTGATACGCATTCTAGTGGGTACGTGCAAAATGAACTTCTTAAACTATGGTGGCACTTTCAACATGAGGAATATCAATATGGACGGTGGAATCAGCCTTATAAAGANCGCTGTACATATGTGTTTTAATTTACGTCATTTTTATTTTCTTTTAATAATAATAATTTCCTGTTCAAATATTGACTTTTGGCATGTTACACTTATAAATTAATATGCTGTGATCTAACAATTGCAGAAAACATATTTCTCAACATGTCGACGGCCACGGTAAGTAAAATCAAAAATATTTGTGTATTTTGTGGATATAGTGCAGAAAAAATTCAATTTATGAAGAGGTAGCAGAAAAGCTTGGAATAACACTTGCTAAAAAAAAGATTCATTTGGTATATGGTGGTGGTGAAGTTCGTCTCATGGGAAAAGTTGCAAAAGCTGCGCATGCAGGTGGAAGTGAAGTCTTAGGCATTATTCCGATTACCTTAGCCAGTCTTACTGGATCAACAATAGGAGAAGAAATGAAAGTGGACAACGTGTATGAACGAATTACTTAAATTATTGAACATTCTCAGTACTTTGGAAGAAATATTTCATACTGTTTGTTGGGCACAATTAAATATCCACAATAAGCCAATTGGTTTGTTAAATGTTAACAATTATTATGATAAACTGCTATCGTTTCTTGATGATGTTGGGATTTATTTCATTTGCTTCGTGAAGGATGTTAGTTTCTGCTACAAGTGAAAGTGAACTTATTGATTTACTGCAAGGATTTAGTCATGAACCAGATCCATTCTTATCTCAACTTAATTGGCTAACATCCAAGAGTAAGAAAAGAAAATTCATGTGATGCTAAACTTGTGATTCAACGGTATGTTTTTAATTTTTTTTCTTTAAGGTATGAAAAATCTCCTCTTAGTTTGTTTTTATATAAAAATAAAAAAAATATTTTCATATATATAGTAATAATAATGATAATAATTTTTAGTTCAATGTCGAGTAAGGTGTCAGTAAAATGCACCAGAGACGCATTAGTTAATAATTATTGAAAAATCACAATACGCTAGATTTTAATATTCATTATATTCAAATTACAGATTACAAGAAAAATTAGTTTTTCATATGTACCAATTTATATATTATATATCTTTTGTGAGTAAGTGGTGAGAAATGAGAAAACAATTAATAAACTTTTATTGATTATTAAAAAATGGTTAATTACAAGAATATAACTCCCCTATAAAAAAAATAGAAGATAAATAACGGACTGCAAAGTTCTTTGTTAATTGTAATTTTTTTTCTAGATTTGATTGATGTACTATAAATGTGTTCTAAAAAAAATAATAAAAACCATCAATCAATATGTTCTAAAAAAAAAGGATTTGTTTGTGTTGGATAAGTTTCAAAGGTAGTCGAATGTATCCGTTATATAAATGTTTATATATATAAACATTTATGGTAGAATGTTTGGATAAAAAAAATTTTTATGTCATTGTAAAATTTTGCAGTCACATTAATAAAAAAAAGGAAAAAGAAAAAAAGAAAAAAAAAGGATTTTATTCTTTGTAAATTTTTTTATTTAGTTTTCAATATTAGTTTATTTAATTGTCTGTTTTAATAATTAGTCTTTTTCAATGAGAGTTAATATTCATTCCAACTCCATGAGTGTAAATCAGCTATTCATTAAATATTTTGACCTGAAAAAATATGGAGTTGAGGCTTTTACAAAAAAATTCTCGATATTATACATGTTATTGTGGGTGGTGTGAATTATCTTTTTGACTATATTATCATAAAAAAATTTAGAAATTAAAAAAANTAAAATTATGTTATTTTAGTATTGTTTGTTTATATTTAAATGTCTTACTAAATATGTTTTATTTTCAGGTTTTCTAGGTGTTGGTAAAATAATGATAACTCAAGCTAGAAAATTCAAATGGAGGTGATTCAAACATGTTTAGAATCCTTAAGAAATTATCTACAACTTTGCAGAAGAAATGATTGCCTAAAAAGTTGGTTAAGATGATCAAATTGTGAAAATATTAAAAGGAGGACAAATTTACTTTCGCCATGACCAGCATATAGTAAAAAAATCATAACTATTTCAATATTTAACCAAATGAGGTGAACCAAGTAGCCAAATTCATCTACAAAAATTTCCCACATGTTGCTGTTTTAAGCAGAGTCAAATTCAGTGATTAAAGTCGTGGGACAAAGCATTGAAAGAAGGGACATGGAATTGAAGTTGGAAGAGACAAAGAATACTATTACAACTACATGGCATTAATAAAATTTTTGACCCTTTCTCTCATTTGGCCTATAAATAGAGGTCTTGTGCTAGTTTGAGAATCATTCTATCTCATTGTAAAATATAGTGTGAGTGTATATAAAAGTTCTAAGTTCCAATATATTTTTCATTTTTCCAATTATGAGTGATATTTTTAGTGTTGATCAAAAGTAAGCTAATGGAAAGCTAAATCTATTATGTCAAGGTTAAGAAGATGAATTCTTGGTAAAGTAAGATTGTTTATATTTTGTATATTCTTTCTTTATTTCTTTTCATTTTACTAATTTCTTTTTATTGTAGGTATAAAAATGAATTATTTGTTGATATCAATTTACATCAAATGCTTGATACCATCGAAGTGGTTATCTTGATTTGTTGTTTAATTTTGATACAATAAATATTTCATCAATTATTATTGTTATATTATACATATATATATATATTTATATAATTATATCATATATTTCATTTAGACGATAGCGTGGCTCTGCGGGTTGTTCTAAATGAAATATTATGATTTAATACTAATATCTAACAATCTAACAGTTACTTTATCGCAACTAACTTTTACTTTCCGCATCTAACATTTACTTTATCGCAACTAACTTTTACTTTCCGCATCTAACATTTATTTTATCGCAACTAACTTTTACTTTCCCACAACTAACTTATTAAATAATATATTTCTTTTAGGCAATAGCGTGGCTCTGTCGGTTGTTCTAAATGAAATATAATGATTTAATTTAACATTTACTTTAAGCAGTTATATATTTATATAGTTATATATATAATCATAGTTATCATATATAAAATATCGGTGAATTCGGTATTTTCTATAGTGAGAACTATATCATATTAGGTGTGTGTTTAAATATTTAATTTTCTTGGAACCATTATTTATGGTGGTTTCATTTGTTTTACTTTTAGTTAAACAATATTGCATAAGCCAAGAATAAATCCTCGAGTCTTGACAAAATTTATAATTTATAAACTTCGTTCTTGCATTTGGTAGTCTATAAATTAATAAATTTATACTTAAAATAACCTCTCTGTGGATTGATCTCGTACTTATGAAATATATTACTTGCAGACAACCTACACTTGGGTGAATTATAATTTAAGTAGTAGCAATTGACTCAGACGAAAGTATATATGAAGAAGAAGAAGTCTTAAGTCAGGAAGAATCCGATGGAACTGAATCGGAATCTGACTGAAGACGAGATGTTTCTTCACGAAACACATGAATATTTTTCTGGTTTCTTTATCCAGACAACGATATCCCATAACACGGTTCAAAGGATCATGAAAGAAAATCCTAGTCTACAGAGATATCAGGGATTCTCTGCAGGACATGTAGAAAAGTTTTTAGGAAATCTTGGTCTAATAAATAGAAAGCATCATCTAATCTATAAAGTTTCCAAAAGGGAAATAGCAATTCCAATGGAACTTACAGGAAATAAATGGAAATGCAGCTAATTTTTTCTGAAGAAATTAATGAAGAATTACAAAAACTCAAGATAGAAGTAGCACAAACCATGTCCTGGAGTCATATCGGAGCAATCCAGATTATGATATAAGATATTTTTAAAGAAAGAACGGATTAACCCATTGATATTGCTATATGCGATAAAAGAATGGGGAACCTTCAAGATTCAGTACTGGGAACTATATCAGGAAATCTCTGTGCAGGAAAAATTGTAGGAGTAATCTATCCAAGAATTGTCTACAACTTGGCAAATCGAGATTTTAGTTGAGCCTTGACAGTACATCAGAATTTCAAGGAAAAAAGACTGATGAAAGAAGGTAATAGACCATATTCTATTACCTATCAAATTTTTTATGCTCTATCTAAAACACATCATTCAGAAATTTTTTATTAGAAATGAGTTTATTGAGATACCTGAGATATTTGGAAAAGTTGCTCAAGAAATTTATCCAGAAAGAGCTGAGTTTCCTTTAATACAGGAAACAGATATCCAAATACAAGACAAACCGATTTTACAAAGGAATCAAAGTCTTTGATTGGAATCAAGAAGACTATTTTTTCAAGGAAATAGAATTACAAGTTACAGGTAGGGAAAAGCACCTGTCCAAGAAACCCAACAGGAGCCAAAAAGCTTTTCTACAATAAGAAAGCTTAGATGCACAGAAGGGTGGAAAGAAGTAGAAATAATGTTTGATATTACAAAACAAAGGAATCGATTTCTTTGTAATACCATATACTATTTAGAACAAGCTATGATAGAACTTACCCAGGAATGATTAAGATCGGAGAATTGAAATTCATAACAAAGGAATTTCAGGGAAAGAACCAGATCGATTGGTCCTTGGATTAGAGTTTCTCGAGGGACACAAATCTTGAAAACGTTTAGAGTATGGAATGAAATTTATGGCGGACGATAGGATGTCGAAAATTCAATGACCACAAGCCCATTCTCGATATACATTCCAGTAGGAATGTTGTACAAACAATATAAGGCAGAATATTTTGCTGCTTATATTGATTCAGATGCTGAAATCTGCACAGCAGAAAGAGGAGTTTTTCCAAATAATTTGGAAAAAGAATTACCAAAGATTGTTGGACGAGATTTCTCCAGAAGAATCTTAATCTTATGTAAAATGATTAAGATGAGTGAAATAGTGATCGACGGTGCTGGACAAACGCCTCGGTATAATGTGAGAACCCGGAATTTCCGAAGCAAATCATGTAAGAAATAAAAACTCGAAACTAAGCT
Organism: Primulina huaijiensis; assembly: GCF_012295235.1. Lineage (NCBI taxonomy): Eukaryota > Viridiplantae > Streptophyta > Magnoliopsida > Lamiales > Gesneriaceae > Primulina > Primulina huaijiensis. The sequence continues at coordinate 6,197,393 of NC_133309.1, forward strand.
CAAAACTTTAATCCGAACGATAAAACTAAAATATGAACTTAAATTTTCAGCTAACTTGACTCGGAGAAGTAGCTCCAAAGCTTGGAGATTAGCTCAACGGGAAGCTATGATATCAGAAATCGCATCAATCGAAGAATCTTCATTGGAGAAGTAAAACCCCAGCTCATGAACTCATACTTTCAGCTCAAAGAAGCTCAACCATGATTGTCCTAAAAGGACCCAAAAGGAAGCTAAAGGAGGAGCCAAGGAATTGGACAAACTTATTATGCAAGAAGTGACCTTTGAGAAACCACTGAAGGAGCTAAAGGAATAGCTAAGGGTTTGGACAAACTTAGTATGCAAGAAATGACCATTGAGAAAACCAATGAATGAGCTGAGGGAGGAGCTAAGGGACTAGGACACAATTATGGTGCAGGAAATGACTCTTGGTGCTTGGCATACCTTTGACCACATTCATGGCATGGCTTGGGGCTCAAGTTGACGTCCAAGGGGGCAAAGGAAAGGTCACTAATTCACCTATAAATAGGACACTATGGCTGATGGAAAAGCATACCAAAAAGGCACCAAAAATTCGGCTCTCCCCCACCACAAAAGCTCTCGGCCGATCCAACAAGGAGGAAGGAAGTTCGTGCAGTCGAGTGCTAAAATTCTGTGTCGATGTGCTGCTGGATTGGAGACATCATTTGTCAAAGTTACGTCGAAGTGCTGTCCAAATTTCAAGGGGAAACTTCATTCGAAAGTCTACATATTTGGAATCATATTTACAAATTCGGTAAGTGGGTTTTTGTTATGTAATTTCTTGTATTTTAAACTTTGAATATAAATATCATGACATACTTGTGTGTGTTCTTATTTTTGAAAATGTCAGTCTATTCTTTTAAAATTTTTGATCGATGATATGCTCTGTTTGTTCTTCGAAATTCTTTGACTCCGCTGAATCCGTCTGAAATTTTTATATCTGAAACTCTTATAAGTTCTGTATGGTAAATTTGAATTCTGTGTTGCACTGTTACGAATTTATTTGAAATGGGACGAGAATTGTAATTCCTCTGGCCCTCATTGGTGGGTATAAAACAATGTTCTGTTTGGACACCATTAGTGGGTATAAAACCATGTTCTGTCTGGCCCCCATCGGTGGGTATAAAACCGTGTTCTGGCCTCATCCCTAAGAGGACTAACATATTGGGGACAATTTGACCATGGAAATGAGTGGAGTAACAGTGTTGTGTCTGTCTGAATTGATCTGATCTGTTCCTGGATTGCTCTGAATCATCTGTTAACTTCTGTCTCATATTCGATTCGTTTATGTTATAATAAGTTAAAAGTAATAAGATTTGAAAGTTTGTTAAAGAAATGTTTTAAAAAATAAGTTCTATATGTATCATTGGAAATCGATCGACCCCCCACTTGTTGAGTGTTTCTCAAAACAATCACCCCTTACAAATTTCAGATAAAAATGAAGAACAACTGAATGAGGAGGAACAAGAAGCCTTCTGGGATGGTAGTCGACGAGCAGGATACAAGAAATCAAGACTTTATTTTCTTTTGTTCAGTTTCCGCATTTGTAACTCTGATGTATTTTTATTCCTATTGTCAATGTAAAGACGATGTTTATTTATGAAAAAGATTGGTTTTTGGCATTTCGATACGAGGCTTAATTGTTTTCAAGTAATTTTTAAACAATGCCGGATGTCACCGACGCTTCGGACACGGGGCATAACATTTAAGTGGTATCAGAGCCGTCAGCTTCATAATCCCGCTGGGATTTTAATAGATAAAATTTGACGAACAAATTTTGGCAAAAGCCTAGTGCATTCTGAAACAAACTCTCATTCTTTCCAAAATTCTTTGAGAAATTCGAATTCTATTTCCTTCAATCGTTCTGCAAACTCTTAGTATCGAAAATCCCACGACAACTTTGTTTGTGCCTTTCTATCCTTTATTCGAATCTGAAATTTTACCTCAATTTATTCAAGTAAATGGATGCCCTCGTGCTCGTGCTCAATCCGTCTTTCGCATGCGTCAACATATTATTAAAAGCCAAACACGAGAGATTGCAACCCTAAAAGATCAACTCGCTAGAGAAAAACAAGAGAAAAAGAACTCGTAGAAATTAAGAACCTACTGCAAACTGATATACAACGTTTCACACATCACCTTGAGCAGGAGCCAGCTTACCCTAACCCTATGTAAATGGTACGACTAGTTTCCCTTAGCCGAGAGTGATAATAAGGATTGGAACTGAGAAGCATATTGCTAACCGCTCTCGTCATCGACACGAAGACCTTGCTAGAAAGCAAGAACGTTACATCGCCAAGCTTTATGGTGCTATGGATAGACTGCAAGAACAAAATAACTATATGCACCTTGTCGTGGAAAACGTGGAAGAAGAAGAAGAAGCACCTATAGATGTAGTGGAAAAAGAACAGTGATGATGGAGAGATGATAAGGTAGGCTGGACTGGTATTAAGGTTTAATGATATGAAAAGAAAGTAGTGTAACATTTCTTTGGGAGTGTAAAAAGATAAGTTGACTTATATTTTTGGGAATACACCTATCTGATATAAGTTGACTTTTATTTTGGGAATTTACCTATCGAAGATAAGCTTCCGACTTAAGATGAAATGTTTGACTCGGGGATAATAAATTATTTATGAAAATATGAGATAAGAATATTCAGATATAGAAGTTGATTTTTGTGTTAGTAATTAACAGTATGGACTTTTAAATTTGGGATGTTAAGCGATAAATTTAAATATGTAGGATTTTGGAATATTTAATGAAGGTAAGAAACAATAACTTAAGTTAAGAAATTAAGGTCATTACCTTAGGTAAATAAAGAGAGTTAAGGGATATTGGTGGACATCGAAGAAAGTGTAACATGCATAATAAGTTTTGACTCTTCATATAGTACAAAAAAATAAATAGGGGAAGATTTGAGGATAAAGAAATCCAACGAAACTTGTGTGTGTTAAAGCATGCTAGGCTCATAGTCTTGATTAAAGAAAGATTTAGTAAAAGAAAAATTGTTTGAGGAATTAGTTTCTTACGTACAAGGTTGAAAGATATTTTTACTAGGTTATAATTATTGGGACTTGAGTCAATAAGCTGATAAAGAGTTATGTTCTAAGATTCTATATTAGTTTTAAATTTTGAGATAGTAATCGTGACAATTTTAAGATAGAATAAAATAAGTATGGATACGCATATATTCAGTGTCGATTTTATTCAGTGCACTATGGTAAATTTCAACGTCTTTCTGAGAATTGATTGGTCGGACAAGAATCATGCAATGGTAGATTGTCGGGGTTAGAATGCCAAATTCCAATCCAATAATAAAAGTATTTTATGGAAATGATAAGGAACGGAAATCCTTCCTTTCTGCTTCTCAGACCTAGAAAGGCAGGGAGTATGGCGAAGAAGTCTAACTAGCAATGAAAAGAGAAGCAAAAGAAGGAATTGAGCTTAAGATATAAAATATTCCTAACGTACGAGAGCTCCGAAAACGTTACTTTGAGTTATCTCAGACTGTGAAGTAGAATTCGAAAGTAACTTGATAGCTCGTACTAAAATAAAATCTAAGGAACCCTAGCAAATGGCTTCAGTTGAACTCAAGAAGCTAAAAGATCAATTCGAAGATTTGTTAGTTAAAAACGAATCAGACCAAGTGCCTCTCCTTAGAAAGCTTCAGTCTTATTAACACAAAAGAATGGTGAAAGCACAAGATAGTGTGTCGATCTACAAAGAACTCAATAGGATTAAGAACAAATGTCATCTTTCAAGAATAGATGACTTTTTCTATCAGTTAAAAGGAGCTAAGATCTTTTCGAAGCTCTATCTAAGGTCAGACTACCACAATTGAAGGCCAAGGCAGAGAATATTCCTAAAACAGCCTTAAAAAGAAAAAGGACATGACACTGTGAGTTCATAATAATTTATTTTGTTATAACCAATGCTCCAACAGCATTCATAGAACTCATGAACAAAGTGTTCAAGAAATTCCTTGACAAGTTTGTGGTAGTATTTATTGATGAAATTCTTGAATAATTAACAAGTGAGTAAGACCGTAAGGAAGATCTTCGTCTTACTCTGCAGATGCTCAGAGAAGAATAACTATATGCTAAATTTAAGAAATGTGAATTTTGACTAAAAAGCGTCACATTCCTAGGTCATATAGTCTCTTAAATAGGCATATCAGTGGGTCACAAGAAGGTGGAGACAATCATGGATTGGCCTTGACCGAAAACTGGAATAGAATTTCAAAGCCTTCTGAGATTATTTGGCTTTAAAAAAATGTGTCGAAGAATTTTCTTCCGCTCACCAAGCTCATTCAGAAGAAATCTAAATTCAATTAGATTGAAGAATGTGAGAGGAGTTTTTAGATCCCTAAAAAAAAAACTCGCTTCTACTCTAGTATTAGTACTTCCCGAATAATGCAGGAATTTCACAATTTACAATGATGCATCAAAAGAGGATTGTGATGTGTTCTCATTCAAGAGGGCAAGTAATTGCCTTTGAGTCGATGAAATTAAAATCATGTGAGCAAAATTATCCAACACATGATAGTGAATTAGCAACAATTATATTTGTGCCAAAGATCCACAGAATCAACTTCTTTGGTGTCAAATGTGAGATATTTATTGATCACTAAAGCCTCAAATACCGTTCACACAAAAGGAATTAAACATGAGTCCAAGACGATGTATCGTATTATGGAAAGATTATGACATAAGGCTAACAACATAGTTGATGCGCTAAGCCAAAAAAAAAGGACTACATAGTGTTACAACAAGAATTTTGTCCAATAGAAACCCAAGGTTGTTTCCGATTTTGAAAATTGTTTTCAGGAAGCCACGAGTACCAACATCACTCTCAGCACAGATTGTCAATCCAAAACTGAAGGACAAATTGAGAATATAAATACAGACTCTTGAAGATATTCTTAGGGCATGTGCCATAGACTTCAGAAGAAATTGAAGTAAAAACTCCACTTTGACTGAATTTGCCGATAACAATAATTGTCATGGAAGTATTAAAATCGGAGAGAAAGCTATCACGACACCTGAACTGTTCAAGTAACAATTGACAAGGTCGCCATAATCAGATAAAGACTCAAGACAGCGCAAGATAGACAAAAGAGTTGGGTAGATTTAAAGAGAAGACCGTTGGAAATTGAGATCGGTGAAAAGTCATATGTTAAAGTCCTCCCTATGACAGGTGTGGTTCGGTTTAGCAAGTCCGGAAAGCTAAATCCAAGATATGTAGGATCATTTGAGATGCTAGAGAAAGTGGGAACTCTAGCTTACCGACTGGCTTTGCCACCGGATATGTTTAGAATCCACAACGTTTTTCACATATCACAACTGAGGAAATATATCCCATACCCGATTCACATCTTTAAAGTTGCACCGTTGATGATCGAAGGACACTCGAACGAAGGGCTGAAGTATGAAGAAGTCCCTATTCGAATAGTGGACAACAAAGATCAAATGTTGAGACACCGAAAAATCCCATTTGTCAAAGTGCAGTGGTCAAATCATACTGAACGAGAAGCAACTTGGGAATTAGAAGAGATAATGCACACACAATATCTTTATCTCTTCAAAACATAGAAATGATCCAAGTTTCAAGGACGAAACTTTCAATAAGGAGGGTGGGATGTGAGAACATGGAATTTCCGAATCAAATCATGTAAGAAATAAAAACTCTAAACTAAGCTTAAACTAAGCTCAAAACTTTAATCCTAACTATAAAACTCAAATAAGAACTTAAATTTTCAGCTAACTTGACTCGGAGAAGTAGCTCCAAAGCTCAAAGATTAGCTCAACGGGAAGCTATGATATAATAAATCGCATCAATCGAAGAATCGTCATCGGAGAAGTAAAACCCCAGCTCATGAACTCAAACTTTTAGCTCAAAGAAGCTCAACCATGATTGTCCTAAAAGGACCCAAAAGAGAGCTAAAGGAGGAGCCAAGGAATTGGACAAACTTATTATGGAAGAAGTGACCTTTGAGAAAACCAATGAAGGAGCTAAGGGAAGAGCTAATGGTTTGGACAAACTTAGTATGCAAGAAATGACCATTGAGAAAACCAATGAATGAGCTGAGGGAGGAGCTAAGGGACTAGGACACAATTATGGTGCAGGAAATGACTCTTGGTGATTGTCATACCTTTGACCACATTCATGGCATGGCTTGGGGCTCAAGTTGGCATCCAAGGGGGCAAAGGATATGTCATTAATTCACCTATAAATAGGACACTATGGCTTATGGAAAAGCATACCAAAAAGGCACCAAAAATTCGGCTCTCCCCCACCACAAAAGCTCTCGGCCGATCCAACAAGGAGGAAGGAAGTTCGTGCAGTCGAGTGCTAAAATTCTGTGTCGATGTGCTGCTGGATTGGAGACATCATTTGTCAAAGTTACGTCGAAGTGCTGTCCAAATTTTGAGAAGAAAGTTCATTCGAAAGTCTATATATTTTGAATCATACCTACAAATTCGGTAAGTGGGTTTTTGTTATGTAATTTCTTGTATTTTAAACTTTGAATATAAATATCATGACATACATGTGTGTGTCCTTATTTTCGAAAATGTCAGTCTATTCTTTTAAAATTTTCGATCGATGATATGCTCTGTTTGTTCATCGAAATTCTTTGACTCCGCTGAATCTGTCTGAAATTCTGATATCTGAAACTCTGATAAGTTTTGTCTGGTAAATTTGAATTCTGTGTTGCACTGTTATGAATTGATTTGAAATGAGACGAGAATTGTAATTCTGTCTGGCCACCATTGGTGGGTATAAAACCATGTTCTGTCTGGCCTCCATCGGTGCGTATAAAACCGTGTTCTGGCCTCACCCCTTAGAGGACTAACATATTGATGACAATTTGACCATGGAAATGAGATGAATAACAGTGTTGTGTCTGTTTTAATTGATCTGATCTGTTCCTGAATTGCTCTTAATCATCTGTTAACTTCTATCTCATATTCGATTCGTTTCTGTTATAATAAGTTAAAAGTAATAAGATTTGAAAGTTTGTTAAAAAAATGTTTTAAAGAATAAGTTCTATATGTATCATTGGAAATCGATCGCCCCCCCACTTGCTGAGTGTTTCTCAAAACACTCACCCCTTACAAATTTCAGATAAAAATGAAGAACAACTGAATGAGGAGGAACAGGAAGCCTTCTGGGATGGTACTCGACGAGCAGGATACAAGAAATCAAGAATTTATTTATTTTTGTTCAGTTTCCGCATTTGCAACTCTGAAGTATTTTTATTCCTATTGTCAATGTAAAGACAATGTTTATTTATGAAAAAGACTGGTTTTTGACATTTCGATACGAGGCTTAATTGTTTTCAAGTAATTGTTAAACAATGCCGAATGTCACCGACGCTTCGAACACGGGGCGTGACATATGAGGTCAAAACGCCACCGATTTTTTTTCATGATACAGGAGCGGCCATTTTGCTAGGAAATAATTCCATGTATTAGTTCTATACTCAAGAAAATGAGACTAGAAAATTAGTGTTTACAACACCTTGTAATCACACAATCATAGTCCAAAGACTAAGAGAATCATTTTACAGAAAACTGTCAATTTAGTTTCGCAGCAAGTGTTGTGATGAAGGAAAACTTCTAAACCTGAAAATGAAGGATTCTAGACAGTTTGAAGAGACAATGCTCCAACTAAGAGCAGATAAAGAGCTCAAACTAGAAGAAATAGAATGTCTTAAGATAGCTCTACATAAGAATGAGGTAGAGTTTGAATCTAAGGTATCCTTATAAGATGTGAAGAAAATGACCAAAGAAAATTACATTGAAGATCCCTTGGCATGGTGGGATAAAAATCAACTCAAAGCTTGCCTTAAAATTAAGGAAGGCAAATAGTATGAATTTTTCCGTTGCAAGCCTATCCCAATAAACATAATTGATCAAAAGGATATGCGGATTATAATCAAGGAACATCTGGACCTTGGTTTGATCAAAGCAAGAATTTCACCATACAGCAGCCCAGGAATCCTGGTAAGAAATCATGGTTAAATAAAAAGGAACAAACCCAAACTAGTTATTAATTATCAAGAGATTAATAAGATTCTGGAGTTTGATGGGTACTTTATACCTATTAGAGAACATCTAATCAGTTGCATACGCAATGCCAAGATATTCTCTAAGTTTGATTGTAAGTATGGTTTTTATCATATTCGGATGCAGGAAAAAAGAAAGAAATTCACAGCTTTCTCCACACCACAAGGTCATTATATATGGGAGGTATTACCAATGAGGTTGGCTAATTCACCATAGATATTTCAGAGGAAAATGGATAATCTACTTAAAGATTATTTCAAATTTATGTTTGTCTATATTGACGATGTGTTGAGGACATCTATAAATATAGAAGAACATATTAAGCATCTAGAGATTTTCTCTGATGTTTGTAAAAAAAGACTGATTCTATCAGAAAAAAAACCAGTCATTGCCACAATAAAGATTGAATTTCTAGGAATAGAAATCGATGAGTCTGGAATAATTTGAAGGATCATATAGTAGAAAATGTGCAAAATTTTCCAAACGAACTAAAAGAAAAGAATCAACTTCAAAGCTTTCTGGGAGTTGTTAATTTTGCTGGGATGTTTATAAAAAACCTAGCCAAATATAGAAAAGTGTTTAGTCCATTACTGAAAAAAGATGCAAAATTTATATGGACGAAAGAACACACACATGGACTTAGTCAATCAAAGAAGATTTGTTAAAATCTTCCGAAAATGGCTATTCCTCAAGATGAAGATGATCTGGTTTGTATACGGATGTCAGTGATCATTGGTGGGCGGCAATCTTAACAAAGCTCACTCCTGAAGGAGAACAGCCATGCAGATATTGCAATGGACTATTCTCAGATGCAGAAGCAATAAGATGACATATCAACGAAAAGGAATTTTATGCAGTAAAAAGAGCTTTTGAAAAATGGCCATTGTTTTTATTTTCAAAAAAATTCACTTTTAAAATTTATAATACACATGTAAAAGCTTTTTTAAGGAATAGAATTGAGTCTAAATCTGAGAAGGTCAGATTATTAAGATGACAAGCATTATGTTAGAAATATATTTTTGATATTGTGATAATTAAATCTCATGAAAATATTCTTGCAGATTTTTTAACAATAGATGAAAAATGTTGATATCGATGCCATCATAAAAATGTAGAGGCATTTAAGAAAACACCTTGAAATACTTCAAACCGAGTTCAACAAGCTGGCCTTAAACGCAGAGGTTGCGGGAAGGCTACAACAAGACGATAATAGAATTGTTTCTGATCGAATTACGAGATGTTTACAGGTTATACTCAGTTATGGTCTGTGATACAAAAGCCTATCCTCCAAGGCATTGAGAAGCCATTGGTTTCCCAAATGTAGAGTTTTCGAGTGGATTCTATACCTGGAGCCGGGGATTCAAATACCCCTAGCACAAGTGTTAAGCCGGGATAATCTCTAGATGAGTCGGCTGAAACAAAAATTGAGACTCCAGATCCTTATCTCGAGTCCTCAAGTCAACCTTTCACCTCGGGGATTGAAGAGGGAAAGATCAACCTTAGACCTAATACTGACAAGGGTAAATCTAAGATTGATACTAATGATGCTGCAATTTCTCTATTTCAGATTTACTAACAAAACTGGGAGAAATTAAAAATAAGAGTAGGCATTAACCTAGCCACTATCAGGGTTGATGTTTTAGGAAAATATCTTAGGGTATGGATGAAACCAAATTCATATCCAAAGGAGGTCAAAGTTTGGTATGAATTCGGGGCTCTTGCCTCAGTTTATACCACATCGCTAAGCTTCCCAAAAATTTCAGGATTACCAAAATGGATCCAGGAAGCTGTTCATGAAACTTGGGCAAATAACGATTATTTTTCCAGAGGAGATATTCTGGAGTTATACTTCTTCAGTACAGCCCCAGAACCAACAGGAAAAGGTTTACATGAAGCCTTTCATTTCATCAATTTAAGGAGGCCAGATACAGATGTTCAGAAATTTATCAAAGATCCTCCGTTAGTGGAAACACCCTTTGTTGCTTCAATAACTGTAGATGACGTTTCCACCAGAAGAGCATGGGGTCTATGGGTCTTTCTTACTGAGATGGACAAATTTAAGTTTCCGTTCAAATTCTATCATAATTCGGTAAAAGGATCATTCATGTTAAATACTATGACAGGAAAAACCACAAGTTTTGGAGAAGATCTATTCGAAAAGAAAAAAAATATTCTGTGGAATAGAAAGCTGCCGGGGAGTAAAGAAACTCGTAGAAAATTCTGCAATATGGCTCATGTGAGAAGATGGTCAGAACAGATCAGCCTAGAATGCCCAAACCAAAAGGATCCAGAATTCGACAAGGGCTTCAGACCTCGATCGGACAGAAAGCATCTTGCAGAAACATGATCAAGTGGTGAAGGACCACTGTAATGTACCGTACTTTTGAACATCTTAAAAGTTGTGGAAAAATTAAAAATTTTCTTAAATACAAAATAAACTTTCAAATTTGCATTAAAATAACATGCTCGTCTAAAAACATCTGCATTCAATTTTGCCAAAAGTAATAATCGTTTAAACATCATAAACCACTTCATGAAAAATCAGAGTATTTGAAACAACATGCGTAAAAGTATTAATAAAAACGTGGGCGCTTCTCGGGTCTAGCCTCCTGCGCAGCCCAAGCCAGCTCATTGGTTGTAGAACCCGTAACTTAGACTACGTATAAGTCATGCATAATTCTAGTATTTAAATTAAAATGATATTTATTGCATGAGTATTTAAAGTTAATTATTTCATGCAGCAGTTTGATTTTTATCATTTCAGTTATTTCAGTGAGGCCGGACTGGAGTTGGAGTTTAGATATAAAATTTAAGATTCAGAAAACATTCCCAAAATTTATTTTAGCTAGCAAGTAAGTTCATTTAAGTTAAAAAGGGAGTTTAAGGAATTTTTTAAGTTACTTGAGGTGAGTAGAAAATAAATTCAATTAAGTTCCATAATTAAGGGGTTAGTTCACTAAATTAATTAAAGGATTAGTGAGGCTTTTAAGGGTTATAAATTTACTAATTAGAAAATAATTCTCCTCCATTTATTAGTGGATTTTTCGGCCACTCATTAGTAGAATAAGCAATTATATGCCAATTCACCTTTGACCCATTCTTTGTCATTTTTAGCATGATAACTTTTTTTT